>NW_010972599.1:830085-854657 GCF_000737465.1 Haliaeetus leucocephalus | reverse complement strand
TGTGTAAAAAAGCCCACCAAAAACGGGGAGGGGGGGGGGGGGGGGGGGGGGGGGCGGCTTGGGGAGGAGGGGAAGGAGGAAGATAAATGTAAGTAAATCACTTCTAACTGGAAGCAAAGAGCTTAGATTTAGCCCTAAAATGAAAACCTCAAGAATACCATAACCAGATTATACTATAATTCCTTTCTCAAAATGAGTTTGTCTTTGCTGCCACATAAACTAAATATTATATGCAAAATGTACATAGAATAATTTTATTTAGCAAGCTGCTTTGGTTTTACTTATGCAGCAGAATTAAGTTCTCCCATTTTTAAGCTATACATACTAGTCAGGACTACGATTTAGCATGTAAAAAAGGCAGAAACTTTGTGGAAGCCGTTTTTCACATAGTAGTTAGACATCACAGACAAAGAACAGATACTTTCAGGAGTGGAGTCCTGCTACCTCCTACAACTAAATAATCACCCTTTGATTAAAAACAGGCTACTGCACAAACTATGAGCTTACAGCAAACAGTTGCAATAATGTTTACTAGGTTTTAAAACTTCCATTCAGTACAAAGACTCATATATTAAAAAAAAAAAAAAAGGAAGGAAAGCCAGTAAAATTTGAATATATCTGTTAAAAGCAGGGAGGAGGGATTCAGATATGAAGCTACTGTTTATTTGTCGTTTCTAACAGGGTTTGAAAATGATTGGCGTTGTTCAGTCATACACCACTTTATCTGCCCAAGCACAGGAGCTACTTCATCAATTAAGATACTGATAGCTCTAGGAAAATAAATGGAAGCGTCCAGTGAAAATGAACAAAACAAGACAAAACGGCATGCCCCTGCACATCAGACAAACTTATGATAGGCTGGTATAAAGGCACACATAAGGGTTTTTTATAAAAAGACACGGAGTCTGCATATGTATACACAAGGGTCAGATACCAGCAACGGACGCTGCTGCTGCTCTTTATGGTCAGTTCACCAGTGCAGAATACATGCAAGGTGTTTGCAAGACCCTGTCTTGCAATACAGATACAGAGGTTAACTACCTCGGGCTTTATGTATATGGACATTTTGCACTGGGGGAGAGGGAAGGGCAATCAGCTGGAGCTCTTCAGGGGCAGGTGCCTTTGTTGGAGTTGTATGAACAGCTTGTCCACTGAGATCAGCCATTTCAGTACAGTTGGTTGGCTCAACATGCACATTTTCAGGGCACAAGGGTATGATATCAGTCAAGTAAGATACAAAAACCCCTCACACATACAAAGTTTATACAGCTATAATAAGATAAATAACTAGCTACTCAATTTTGAAGACAATTTTATCACCAGTTCAGCAAGGTTACATGACACTGTGCAGAAGACCTAGTTCTGAAGCTCATCCTAATCTTGAACCCCCTAAGTGAGGTGCTACAAAAACTTTTTCTCCAGGTTTTGTGTTTCTGCAAACCTGCTGAGAGTGCACCTGTTCCATCAACCAGGTCACCAGTTAAGACTTTAAAGAGTACTGGCCCCAGCATTGACCCTGGGGTACACTACTAGCCATCGGCCTCCAACTGGACTTTGTGGCACTGCTCAAGATCAAGATGAGAAACAAATTAGTTTTCAGTTTTGATGAGATGATAGACAATTCAGTAGTCCCAAATAAATTGTTCCTAGATTTGGACCCTCAGCATACTGCACTCATGCATGACCTCCTCCGCTCTTGAGGAGGGTGGCTTACATCGCAAATCCAAAACAAGCCAGCTCTACCCCCACAAGCTCAGAGCAACTCACACAGGCAGGGCTTCAGGGCTTTTTGTGCTGTTTGTACAGACCTTTCTCATGGCACATATAATACAATGTCTTCATGCACAGAAAACATACACAGCTGATCAGAAGCTAAAGAGAAAGACCATTTTCATCTATGTCTGCGCAAGCAAGTACTGGTTCTAACCTGTCTTAGACGAAAGCTATTGACGCCATTGACTCTGGCACTGACAGGTCTTTGGTGACTCTTCATCACAGTGAGGACACTTTAATCATATACGAGTTTCCTAAATAATGGTGTGCAGTATCAATAATGTAGCATGCCTATGCTAAAGCTAACCTGGGCACTGAAAGCATGTACTGTAGCCATGGTACTCAGCTCAGGCCAAAGCAACAGTGATAAAATTCTTTCTACATCTGCTTACAGACTCCAAAATACACTTTAACCTACATGTAAATGAAGACCACGAATTACAGCTTTTTCCCACAAAAAGAGGGTTCTCTTTTTCTGAAGTACTGCTGGCAGCCTACAGAAGTACTTTTGTTAAGCTTTTTGTCCAAGGCTGCTCTTTCCTGTCTCCCTACTACTGAAAAAAAAAAAGTATTAAGAGATTTCAATTTTTCTTAGTATTTAACATGATCAGTTTCTGTGTCTGGATGGTTTGAAATATGTTCTCCTTTGGACAGATAAGTCTTGGGCAAATGACTGACCTTTTGAAATAATATTTATAATTTTAGAAATGTAAAACTTAACATTCTTTAGTAATCCAATATTAAAATACATTTAAGTTGATCTATTAAATGCTGTGATTCAAACTTTAAAAAAAATGTGCAATAGAAAAACATTAACAACATGTGTGGTTTAGAAAAATTCATTTATATAGCAGTTTGCAATGTCATGATGTATTTTAAATAAAAGAGCTACAGACAAAGGTATTGATTTTAGAGACTTAACTAAATAAACAGTATGTAAATTCTGTCTTTTTCTATAAAATTAGATCAGAACGCACATATTACACTGTCTTTTTCTAAGGGAATGACAGCTATTGAATTTGGCAGACATTGGAATTTGGTTAAAGAGTTAAAGACCTTTGATCTTTGGTTTACAATTAAATGATACCACTGTAAAAGGACAGTAGCGTAGTGGGCCAGACAGTATTTATGAGGCACAGCTGCAAGCGGGAGGTGTTATTGCTTAGGGCTCCCCGTAAAACAACTCTGGGTCTTGTTACGCGTTACTAATGTAATGTCGCCTCGGAGGATGATAAGGAAGATAGGAGTGACCCCGGCCAGGCACCAGGAAACACTTTGGGTGCCTTCCTCAGTTTTTGGAGAGTGCCCCAGCAATGCTGCCTTTTTCAGCCTGTACCAGGGCACCACAAGCAGTGATGTGATCTCTGGAAGGGCCTTGCTTTGGGATCAGTTTGGGGAGGGGCCTATAAATAGGAAAGTAAACTTTGGGCTAAATTAGCCTCCAAGCCAAACTGCTCAATGAATCTTTTTTACAACCCCTGTGTGGAGCAGCCCGCTGGCACCGGGGCAAGTCCTCTTCCCTCCCAGCCAGCTGTGGTGTATCTCCTAGTTCACAGTTTGAACAACAGCAACACTGACCATCCTTGTATAAAAAAAAGAAGATTTCTTGATAACCTTTCTAACAAAGGGAAGAGCATTCCTCAAGTTCCTTATTAATTTATGCTTCTCTAAAATTATTACTTAGAGTAACCACTGGAGCTCTAATAAATGTATAATGAAAGCAAAAACATAGCACGCCGCAGTGCTTAATCTGAGATTACACATTTAGAATAACAAAATATGCAATTCCAGCCTAGTTCAGGTCTTTCTATCCCAGCCCACCCTCTCTGAGGGCTGGGGTTTTTTTCCCCCTTCTTTGTTATGTCATTCTGCAGACAGATCCCAAGCTGTTCCCTGTCACCCACCGGAGCAAACGGCTCAACAGAAAGCACAGTTGGACAGCCCTTAATTAGTGCTACTTGGGATAGTCAGGATGAGAGCCTGTGTCAGCATCTCACTTAGATCCCAATTCGGTGGGGTTCTGAGCGCCCGCGGATGCCGCCAGACCAGCCAGCGACGCAGGGCGGCCAGGATGCACTCAGCACCGGTCCCGATCCGACCCCTCGGCAGCGAGAAGGGAGCACCGAGAACCAGATGACAATTTGAAATGCAGGACACTGGGTCTTTTTCGCTCCCACCTACAGTAATACAATGCACACTGCATGACTGGTAATGTTAGGAGAAATGTAGGAAATAATGTTCTTTATGTTAAATGGCCTCAAATTATTCTATTACATTTTACAAAGTATTTATTTCTTTAAGCTAGAACTATGCAGGTTAGCTGTTCTACCGAAATAGTACTAGAGATGTAAGTATAAACAGATAAATATCAAAATCACTTTTTGGATTGCTAAAAACACAGAATGGAAAACAAAATAATATTATTCAGCTATCTGAACACGAAATCCTTATTTCTTATTAAAAAAAAAAAAAAGAAGAGGAACCATGCTAAAGTATTGGATCCCTGGTACATACTAAGAACATCCTGTAGTATTCTATAGTAAACAACCAATTAAATAAAAAGCAGCAAAATTATATTCCTCTTACATTGACTTGCAACTGGAAGTTTGCCAGCAGGTGTTTTCAAGGAATTATGAGAAGGCATCCTGAATTTCGCATTTTAATTTTTATTATTTTAACAATTTCACTTTCAGTTTAAATTAGGTGGAAATGTCAGCTTGTTGCCTGAATCAAGTCATATCAGGCACTGTCATCCAAAATACTATATCACTCACATATTCCTACCCAAACAAATTGTGCTTTCATTTTATTATGATCAACATTACACCCAAACTGGAGCTGACGGCATTTTCTATTGCAAATTTATCACTGTTTATGAAAGATTCATAAACTGAGTTGGGCATCTGCTAATGTCTTCATAATCTGTGAGTAAACTTGAACAGTTCAGATAATTTCCAGCTCAGAATTTCTTCCAAATTATTTGCTTTGAAGGTTCAATACTCGTGGTATGTTCAGACATGACTAGTCACCTGCATCATTTCTGCTCCCAAATTGGAGGAATCCAATTCTGAAAGCAGAACAGCTAATGATGCCTGGAGCAGCGCAGAATACGCGCACCCTTTCAATTGTATGAAATTATGCAAAATGTTGAGATCCCTGAGCACTTCACAAATACCTTGCAGATCTCCACATTCAAACAATTAAAGCCATGATCGGGAGAGAACAAAACAAAAACAAATGGGGGCTTCATTTGTGTGTCATCCTTCTCCCTAATGCTCTACCAGCTCCGCTCAGAGTTCAGGCAGTAAACAGGATGATTGATTGTCTTCGATGTACAAGTAGCAAAAACTGGAGATTCAGCTCGTTCCCTTGCTCCATTTTTCTTTTACTGCTACACCATTAGAGCTGGATGCCATCAATTTAAGCAGGTACAGGATCATACCCTAAAAATAACTCGCCTGATCTCTCCATTTCTTGTTAGAGGAGACAGAGTCGGGGGCTTTGGCTACCATGTAAGGTGCTTGTACCATTTTCTATTGTACTATCAATTGTCGAAACACTCTGCTGTTCACCAACCATCAACGTTACAGGGCGCTACATATATCTAGGTGGCATAAACCTTCGCCCACCCCATAGGAATCACCATTGTTTTCATGCAATGCACATTTTCAGCAGCCGTGTTCCTTCCCAGTGCAGTGCAGAAGCATGGTGGCTTTCAAGGCTGGTGGCAGCGCAGCCTGCTTTATAAGGATGAATGAAGATGAAAAGGAAGACAAATAGAAGTGAATGAGGCACTGCTTTATGTGATTCATGATAGCTTGCAGTAAGCCTGTTAGCCTCCGCCTGGCTCCCTTCTCAGAGAATAATGGATAGTTACAGTGTGTATAGTGACATTGTCAAACCATCAGGAATTGCTGATTATAGTGCTAAATATTGATCTCTGCTTCACATGTGTCAAAATTCTTTCTTCCCTTAATTAGAACTTCCCTAAGCACCATACAAGAACAAACTGAATATATCAGATCTCCGTGAAAGGGAGTGTGATACCAGAATATAATTGTGACCTCTTGTCGTCTTCTTCTCTCTGGAGTTTTGAGATGACTTCAGCTGTCTATCCTGCCCTTCCCAGCACATGTGATAATCATACTCATTTTTCCCAATCTAACCATAGGAAGATTTTTCCAAGGCTGTGCTTTTCATCATTTCAACCCACCGGGGCTGCAGTCAGATGGCAGGGAAACTTAAAGTGCCAGAAGGTGCCTTTTTCTATTTGTTTGTTTCATGGTACACTGCACCAGGCAATGACCTGTGGCAAGAGTGTCACGCAAAACGGAGACAGGTTCACCCAATCAAAGGGAGCTTTAAAATTAACACAGATCCCTTCATTTCTTCATGCGGGATCGGGGAAGGGCAATTTAATGGATGTCATAGTCTTCTGATTATCACCCTGCAATCACTAGCTATAAAAAATTAACTTTTGTTATACTGATTACTCCGCATTATTTATATTAAAAGCACATTTCCTCATCAACGGACTCATGACAATTAGTACTAATTTTGTATTACTGTTCAATCATCCTTCCTACTCTTTACAGTATTTATAATATAAAATAATGAAAGCCTGTGATGTATGGTTTCAATTTACTCCACAAACTGAGCACTTAAGTCATTTATCTTAGTTTATCTGTAATATACTGGGGCTTGGGGTTTTTTGTATTGTTTTTTTTTTAAACATGACACAATGGTACATTTACCTTTAGTTTGATGCGCTTGATAAAAATCAATACTTCATTAAAAGATCCCCCAAAAATTGTTCAGACCAATTTGAGCAAAGGAGAGGAAGTGGGAAAGAAGGAAGATGCTTATATTTAAACCACTAACGTTTGTATAATCACATATACGCTGCGCTATCCACTGCCAGCTTATAAAATAACAGGGATAAAGATGTGCAATTTGTGGAAATCATGAAGAAGGCAAAGGGAGGAGCATGGCCCCATTCTCTCTCTGCTCCCTGGGAAGTCAAAGAAATAACAGTGAACTATAGAAGGCAGTTACTCCGCGGTATGAAACTTCTGGGGAAGGGCTGCAACAAGTGGTTCACTTTGACCATTCTCACCCTCACCTCCAGCGCAGGGTACAAGTACAACAGCCGAAAAATTACCAATAAATTTTCAGCTTGCTCTATTTTAACCTTCTTAATTAAACCACCCATTACTATCAAGTCGCTGCCCTGTTTTTAATTTGGGACAATCCTCCTCAGCGGAGAGACAACAACCAGCTTACACCACCACCACAGAGCTGGAGGTCTGGAATGAGGAACTGCCAGAGCAGCCCCCCAGGAGGAGACGGACGTTTGGGGGACCGGCAGGGAACACCGCGCTTCCCTGAGACACTGCGAGAGCATCGCACCTCCCCTGGGCTGCGTGGGCAATGCTGGTATTTATTAAAGCGCGGAAATGCTTTGGGGTTTGTCATCATTGTTTGGTTACTTGATTTTACTCTGATTTCAGCATGCTCAAAAAAAAAAAATAAAAAAGAGCACGTGTGCACTCGCTGTGCTACCAACCCTTCGCACCTACTGAACGCGCTGCATTTCCAAGCGCCGGACGAGCATTCCCTGTGCAATCCCGCAGCCCGGCCCGGGCAGTGGGCAACGGTTAGCATCCCGATCCCGCAGCAAGGGAGGCAGTCACGAAGACAGTCGTTTTGATAAGGCAGGTCATGCAGGAAATCATTGTCAGGTAGCATCAGATCTCCAATTTCCAAACTCCTCCTCTCTGCTCAGTCCAGCAGCCCGTGTTGATCAACAAGACAAGCCCTAGAAGTACACTGAGCACAGCAACATACTGCGACTTCATCCCACCAGCAGCCAGCCCTGCTTCACGCTCTACCTTATAAGCTCAAACAGCTATTACTAAAAAGACAACTGATGCTCACGGGTGCCTGTTGTGTCCTTAGAAAAGGAATACAGAAAGTATCTATTACTAACCAGCTGCTAAGTATCAAAGCACACTATTCTTTTATTCAACTTCACGCTTATGAATTTTTATTTTTGTGTGTCACCTTTTTGCAGTAAGGAGTGATGAGAATTTGGATCTGGTCTGTATCAGTCCCAGTCTTAATGAATAATGACACAATAACGGGCCATGTCTCTGCCCTTCCTCTGGCAAACCTGCCGGTGTCTGATCCTCTTTTATACAAAGGGTATTTTACACTTCTATGGTCTCAAAATAGGAACACAGAAAAGCTTTATAAAGGCATGCTTATCATATAATTTACACTCATTTTGAGGGCCCATTATGCTTCTAAACCAACAGAAATATGTTTTAGCAGGCAAACAGGAGTTAGCGCTTTTGCTCACATAAAGACCACTGACCTGGTTCCTAGAGCCAAGGTCCTCCATACATCGACTAAGAGGGAAATAGGTGTTGCTGCTGATGAGGCAGAACAACGCACAGTGCTTAAGCTTTTAAAAATATTGCACCTGCAGATCACCAGAAACCTGGAAGAAAACATATCATTCCTTTATCCACAGCGCATATTTAGAGTAATTCAGGGGAGGCAAATATGATCTGATCAATAAAGGAGCTTCTTGTCTTCCACACTTATGTCCTTCTCATGAATCTTAACCAAGAGAAATAATAAGTGACAGAGAAGGTTTATAGTACTTTAAATAAGCGAGTGAGCCTCCTAAAGCTATGAGCAACATTCTCTGGATATCAAAAATAATAACTGGTTTTGCAGCAGTGCAGCATGGAAACACAAGGGTATAAGATATACTGTACTTTAAGCTCTGTTTGATGAATCTGAGCACAGTTCCTGGGGGATAGATTACTTTAAACCATGCTCTTTTACTTTCTAATCCTGACTTGATTTGATTTGTACTTTAATACAGCTGCCTGGCAATTCAACAGCAAATAGAGACTATTTATGTAATCATATTGTAAGTAGTGGGACAAGAAGAAACTCTCTAGAACCTTTTTGGAAAATAGTTTGTTGTACTTTTTTATTTATTGAACAGCAGGGCTTCGGGCTTTTCAGTGCTCATTATAATTGGTTTTCTGCTTGAACTTTCAAAAACTGTCATGTCAATACTCAAACAGAATTTTTTTGCTTACTATATGGCTGTGGGCTCTATTTTCTCATGTGCTACTTGACAAAGTTCTTGTAATATCTTAGAGGCAAGTCCTAGAGTTTTAGTTGCTATTTAAGAAACTGGAAGGCAGAGTTATTTTATCTTCTCCATTGTTCTTGTTCACTTTCCCATAATTCTCTACTGCGATTTATTGGGATTTAGCAAACCGAAGAGGAAGTTGTCAGCCTGCTTCATGCTAAATATTAGCTCTGGAAGTCATGGTATACCAGTGGTGTGGTTTCTACTATTAAAAATGAATACGTGACTCACCACTGAATATGTAACTTTGAAGAACAAATACTCCCTGTGCAAACAGGGGCAAAATTCAGTGAATCATAAGAAAATCTATAGGGCATCAATTACAGACTCACTGGCTAATTTCAGGTATCTCCTTGCATTCCCCATTTCTGTCATTAGAAGCGGAGTCCTGCCAACACGCCGCCCCAGTTCTCCAGCCCCACAAACTGGGGTGAAGCCCCACAGAGGGGTTGGCTTGTTCCAGCCACCCAGGGCTGGAGCCGCTCTGCTCCTCAGCGCCCAGCCCTGTCCCCAGAACACTTCCAGAAACATCAATATTTATATTCCCGAAGAACTCTGCCTTGCCCATTCATTTGTAAACAGTCTGTAAAATTATTGTAATAATTTTCTATGATGCTACAAAAACTGGAGAATAAAAAAATTAAAAGAAGAGGTTACTGCCTTGTACTCCAAAAAAAATCCAGTTTGTAAGCAGTGGAAAAGGCTGTCATCTGCTGTGCTTCAGTATGTAGATACTCTAATGTTTGGTTACAAATCACTAAAATGATGGTATGGAAAATAAAATTTTGACTATTTTAGTACTTTAAGAAAGAAAGAAGAACTTACCTATTTGCAGCTAGTTACTGGATTTTATTTCTTCTAAAAACTTGGTCAAGCTACTGTATACATAAGAAAATGAAAATAGAAATACAGCTTAAAAGCTCTTGTTCTTTTGATACTTGATAGTGCTAGCTAAGCAGTAAGAAAAGAAGGTGAGATCTCTTTTCTTAAACCTAGATAATGGCAAAGCTTCATTTTAGAATAAGTATTTTTAGTATTTAAGATAGCTAGAGAAATAGTTTTCATTCACATCATATACCTATACTGTAACACGGGCTGTACTAAAGATGTAGGAGTTTAAAGGATACAAGCTTAGCTTGAATGAAGAACAGCAAACAGAAGCGTGCAGACAAGTAGGACTATATATAATTGAAAATCTGCTTGCTTGAACAGCATTGTGACTAAATAAATAAATATCGTTATTAAAATACAGTGAGCAGAATTTTCCTGTTAACTTACACCAATATGCAAATGGAAAAAACAGAGTTTTGTTCTTTATAAATTCACAATAGATTACAAAGGAATGGCAAACTATATGCTTAGAACGCTGTAAATTTTCTCAAGTATTTAACATTGCTAATAGAAGAAAGCAGGCTATAAAATATTTTAAGTACATATAACTAATTCCATGGAAATTCAGTGAATGGGAGGAAAAAAGCCTCATATAACAGAAAATGCTATTTGAAACAATAATACAATATGCAGCACATATTAAAATCTATTATTTCTGTCAAATATTTAGTCAGCATGGATGTGTAAACATATGCAACTGTGTGGTTTTATGTTAACCAAAATCTGACACATACTGTTGGACTCTGGAAATACAAGAGGGAAATTCTATAGCATAATTTCAGTGACCAAAATTCATATAAAAATAATATTTAAACTTAAAACAAACATACATGGAAATGCTGTTAATAATAGGCTGAATGATACCCTCAAAGCTTTAAAAAAAAAATACTGTGCATTTTATATTAAAAAGACATTCAATATAGAGTTTTCACTACAGAATTTATATTTGCTTTTTCATTTTCTTAAGTCATGTTTTCTCTATGCTTGACTTATGAAATACTAATACCGCAACCCATTTTTTAAAAAATCCCCTTCAGTTGATTAAAAAAAATAACTGAAAATACAGGTTTTAATTTTTTTTTGCAGTATTTCCAGAGACAATAGAGGGTCAATAGTTTGGCAGAATCAAGAGAGATCATGGTTTATCCAGTACGTGTGACAACTGCTTGCTGAAAAGGGAAAGCATATATGATATTGCAGTTTTGGTTCCTAAAACTGTATCAAGGCTACTCTTTTAGTCAACTTGGAAATTTATATACTATACACTAACCCTCCTTTAATATCCTCTCTCTCTTTCCTCTGGGCATTTATTGCTGTTCTTTCTAGTTCAGTAACCAGTGAGCAGAAGGTTCATTAAAACTAATTGAATTGGAAACTTGTCTGCCCTGGGAAATGTTAACTCTTTGTTGTTATCTCTAGGAAATTTCTTTTGTTATTTTCCTTTGAATTATATTATTAGGCTTTAACGTAGCAAACACCACCTTGAAAATATTTTCATTTGGCAGCCTGTCTACATGGCAACTTTAGGAAGGCTCCTCTCCCCCCCGGTTTTACCACAGCAGAGCGCAATATTCTGCGTGGGTGAATGAGAGCGTGGTGCTCAGCACAGCCACCACGCCGCCCGTTTCACTCCTGGAGCTCGCGAGAAATAAAGCCTCGAGCAGGCACCTACCACGGCTCCTTCCAAAATGGGGAAATAAACCGCAGAACTACAGGTTTAGGAATCCTGGCTGCTATGATGGAGATTATCGTGGCACGACAAACCCCGAGTGGATGCGACATTAAATATGAGGGACTAAAATGTTGCAGGGGAACGACGGGGTGATTAGCCGCCTGGCATAGTGAATCTTATTTTAACTTCCTTCTTTTAATCATTTGTGAGTAATACTTACCAAACAGATAAGGAAATAGTCGCAGGACAGTGTTTCGTCCAGCTCTTTGTAGCTTGAAAATATTGATGAAATAAAACACTTGATAATAGTCACAGTGGTAGATTTTTGACAGCTTTAAAAATCAATTGAAAATAACAGGCAACCCACTGTTGCTAATAAAAGTAAATATTTATGACTGATTTGACTGAGCTTCAATACCAGTCAATCACTTTCTAAAGGATCTTTGCAATTCATTAACCTCTTTTTACTGGTCTTGTCCCTGTTGGTATTAGCCATTAAAAGGGAATAAGGGAGGGGGGCTTGATTTTTCTATTCTCATCATTCATAGCTTATTTGTTCATTCCCTCCATTCCCATACGTTGCTGTTAAATTGATTGTCTGTTTAGTCATATGAATGATAAAGTAGCTCTGCCAGGAAGAATGAAAGCATCCATTAATTTCTGAGAAGGGTGGGTTTCTTTGATTCAGCCTCAATCTAAACCAAAACTACTTCCATAGTTTCCTACAACATCAGTAACTAAATTTAGACCACAACATATTGCTGATAAGTGGCATAATTCTCCTCACAAACTTTCCAATGTCAAAACTTCAGGGAAAATTATATTTATTAATACTTATTAAAGACTATTGTTATCAGTCTGCTATCCTTAACCTGTAACATGACGCAGTGGGAAAAAAGACAGCTATCTTAATTTGATAATTTAAATATGATTTCTAAAAAACCATGTTTGCATGCTACAATGGAAGAAGAATGTACACAGTTGCTCCTTTAAATGAAGCTGATAATGGTAGGTCTGACTTACCAAAGTATTCAAATTCCATGTTTGTTTAGGTTTTTTGAAACTGATGAACTACAGCATTATTCTAAACATAGCATTAAAACAGAAGAATGATACAGTACCTTGTTCTTTTAAAATACCCCAAAGAGATATCGGAGACTATGTATGTAGGCAGAATATTTTCCTTACACTGATACCCTCAGTGTTGTAGCCAAAAGCACTTCTAATTGCACACAGCTGGCTTTGTTATTGAAGAACTAGCTGTAGAGACAGAGAGAATCTGTAGGATCTAAATTAAAGTCAACTTGGGGGTAACTTCTTTAAGTTGCCTCTAAGAAACACTTTCTTCTTCTTAATTCTTGTCCCATAATCAGGGTGTAGTGATGAAGAAAGCCTGTCCCGCACCACAGTAATTCCTGACAGCTATCACTTTTAATGGTTGAAGATGCATATGATGTAATTGTTTTCACCAAAACCACCAGTTTCCTCTGCTTTCTTTTTCAGAGCACCACACAGAGCACTTTTAAAACAGAATACTGTAAAAGAGAAGAATTGTCCAACCTGCGAGCCCACTGAAGCCAGGGGCTTGCTTTAGTGCCCTTGCCCAAAACCCACGCTCTCACAGTTACCACACTTTTGAAGGTGCCTGATAAATGCCTGTATCCTGCCCCAGTCTGCATGGTGGGACCAGCACCTCCCTGCTGCCACCGACCCAAACAGACCGTGTTCACTCAGAGTGGGGACCATCAACCATCCGCCTCTTTGAGCATCACAGCAACGAGGCTGTGTTTTCATGTGGTCCTGAGGCACAGCAGGATTAATAACGCATCTTTTGCTCTTAACAGCTCTGAGGCAAAGCACTATTGTCGAGAGTCTGGGCTGCTGCATAATAAACCCTGAAGAAGAGAAAATGCCAGCAGAGGTTGGGGCATCTGGAAGGTAGGGAATTTGGGTGTCCGTGAAAAAAAAGCAACACTGTCCTTGGAGAACGCTCCTGCTCTGCAAAGCGACATTAGGTGAAGGGGTTCATCTGCATTTACCTGCTTGGTGACCACGCTCTAGTGTACCCATTGCAACAGCACAGGAGCAACCACAAGCACCATCCTTCAGAATGGCGAGGGGAAAACTTAATGTTACAAATAACTTTATGGCTTAAACAGCTTTGGGAGTACCATGGGTAAGTCAAAGTCAGAAGCCAATCTCTCACTTCCATCTCTGCTTCACGCGTTAGCTATAGGTCCCCTCTCAAACCTCATTCTGCTGCCTTTTCGGGGGCAAGAAAGGGACTTGCTGAAGGACCAGCTGACCGCAGGGTGAAAGCATCCCTAACGTACTGCGCTTAACGACCCTGCATGAAACAACAGGCATCCAGGCAGGGAACAGCAGGAGGAAGGACGCCCAGGGCTTTGCATTGCTCTGGGCGCGTCTAATCCCAGGTTTAGCACGCCAGCACATAACTCTTTCAGATAAGGTCCTTGCAGCAGCCACTTGTCCTGTTGTCACCTTCAGACTGGGGTACTGGGATGGGCGGCAGCACGGGGCTGTGCCAGAAGGCCACCCACTCTCCATCCGGTGCAGAACGTGGCAGTGGGATTATTTAATGCCGTCAGCCGAAGACAATAGATCTTTATATCACTATGGTAGAGGCCGTACTAATTCCTCATTCACCACCAGCACCAATTCAAGATGATGATTAGAGTAACAGATGAATTATTTGTGGTGAAAATTTTTTTGACAACCGTACCTCCCTTTTCTGCTTATGAATTATCCCTATACAAACTTCTGTTGATACTAATGTATTACATTCATTTATAAGTTACTCTGATTTATTCAACGACTCATTTACAATATCAAGGATAACTAAAGATTGCCCATGGACTATTCTCAAGCCTGTTGGCTTAAGCATTTATTTTTCCATCTGATTAGTCATTTAAGTCACACAACGTTGTTTCTAGTCATTGATAGCTACCAGCTAAGGGAACTCAGTCCAGATGCAAATGCCTTAAAACTTTTGGCAGGGAATTTTCAATTAAAGAACCTTCAGTCTGGATTTTTTTCCCCTGACAATGCAGCCCAGGTTGAGTTTCACAGAGTGAGGCAGAATTTCATTTCTGCAAGTTTTCACATAATGGAGAGTTGGGAATGTACTTTCATCTGCTGGTCAAGGTATTCATTTGCTGCAGATTTCATTATTTAAGGTCACTCCCTCCTTTGCTCCAAGATTCAGCCTAAATTTTCCTAAGAAGGGCAAGGCTTATGAGCAGCAAAACAACTGCTACTGAATCTTAAAAGACAAGCTCTTTCCTTCTAGGATTCATCATCACCACTTGTTCAATGTGATGCTGCATTACCATGTTATATGATGAATATACTGATTTAAGTTCAGAAAGGGTACCATGCCTGCTGCCTGCGCACCTGGCTTCTAGCAGTTTGCAAGTCGCAGCTGTAGCGACCTGGGCTGTTGAGAAAGCAGCTCCAAACCCATCTAACTCAGCTGCTCTGCAGAGTTTACAGGGTAAGACAGGATCTGCCTAAGGTTAGGCAATGTAAATTCTATTTAGATGGCAACTCAGACAGTAAGATAAAAATCATAAAATCCATTTTATCATCCTCTTTCTTTGAAGATGAATGAAATCGTCTTTCCTTGTTTGCAGAGGGCAAGAAAGCCATATGAAACCCACAGACAGAGGTGCACACAACATGGGACAGAACGACATTAATACATATTTCTCTTTTCACAACGCCTATCCCGTTGACTTTGTCCAGGCTATTATCCTGATCCAGCACAGAAAAACGCAAGCATGACAGTAACCCCAAGGAAGGGGTGCTCACCTTCCCCACGGGGCAATGGCAGCAAAGGTGCGGTGCTCCAGCTCTCGGCACGCAACAGCGGCGCAACTCCGAACCCCCAGCGCCCCGGGCTGCTGGGACGGGCTCCAGCCCGTGGTGCTCCCCAGCCTTGCTCCGAGGAGAGTGCTAAACCCCTGCAATCAGACCTTAATTTTCCTGCAAAAGTTGCATTTACAACTTTTCTCTGTGACAGCAACTGTTATGGAGCATTTTAAAAATAGGCCTTTTAACTTCAGTTCGGTTTCAAAATTAATGATCCCTATGTTTAACCTATTTCAGGACATCTATATCTAAAGAAAATGCAGGGGAACCAGGCATTCAGACAATCTTACCCTTCAGTAAAAGTTCTGCTGACTGCAAGGGGCTCTTACTTAATTTCTTGTAGATAAATACAGAACATATTTACAGCTGCCAATGACAGATGTTCAGTGCAAATATTATTCCAGCAAATTTTTTAATCAGATGGTGTAATGCATGATAGTGTCATTTTTTTAAAAAAAAAAGTATGAATACAGTGAAAAAATTACCATTTGAAAGGCAAAAGTATTTTTGCAGAATTCATAATGAACTAATTTTTCTCATCAGCAAAATGATGCTACAAGACACAGAAAACTTATTTCTTAGTTGTAAGAAACCGAATAATTAAAAATTATATACATGTTCACCTTTATGTTCAGGTGCAGAGGAGTCCTACACACTGTGACCTGTATTTGTTCAGCACCATGGAAACCATTTCACTCCATTATCCAAACATTATTTACATAAAACCGAGGGGGAAAAGGTAAGAGAAAATAAAAGTGACACAGGCAGAAATAATGACAGCGATCGGATTCATGGTGGAGAAGTGGGCAAGGAACCAAGAGGGCTTTAATGAAATTTACATTCACTGAGGGGAGCGGTTTATGAGGAGCTGATTGCATCAAAACGGGATAAAAAGGAAAAGTCAAGCTTACGTGAAGTAAGACTTTCTCCTTCCTGCACTAGCACTTGTACAACTACTTTATCAGAGTGATAAATCTAACTTAAACAGAGCAGGGGAAACTTGGCAGGAGAAACACAATGGCACAACAGGTAAACGAGCAGAAACTTGGTGATCACACCATATTTGTAATAGGCAATCAAATGACGGTCTAAAAGCAAGATACACACCTCTCTGAAGGGGAACAACACTTTCTGCTGAAGGCTGCAAACAGCTACTCAACAACTGTGTGCTGGTTAAAAAAATATTTTAAGATTGCTGCTTTGAGACTGCTCCTTAGCGTCACCTTGTCACTGCTGGCAGTGACTGCTTCAGCACTGAACATGCAACAGCAAAACATTTCGCTAAAATATGTTTCCTTTATAACCTGCTGAAGTTTTCCAAATGTTATTCCCTCTCTAAAGGGAAAAAACATCCAGGACAATCAGTAAATCAAGAGAAATATTAAGAAAAGCTGAAATCAGCGCAGACACTTCCCTGTTTGTCCAGCTCATGAAGCTGCTGAAGCCAAGAATTCTGCAAACAGATGAAGGAAAAAAACAAGCAAACCGAGAGTTTTTCTGCCTCGGGCTGAGTAAGATACACCTCAACTGCAACTGCCAGCCTCTCCCAGGACAACAGCTCCAACCACAACATCAGCAACCCTGTCCACAGCCAGAACACTTGCACCAACCCGACTTCTCATGTAATGACTTCCAAAACAATTTACAAGTGAGTGTTGGAATACTGAATGTTTAATGTCACTTAATTAAAAGAATTCCATTTTAATGCCTTTTGCACATTTAGAGCCAATTAATGCAAGGTACTAAGGTCTCTTAAATCACATTTCAGCCAAGATGAGCTAAGGATGATCAACCGTTCACAAGATGAACCTTTTCCGATTTGACAAAGGATGGGAATTCTCAGCTGAGATCTTGAAGCATTCTTCCAAATGGCCTTCTTCAAGATGGGAAGTTGGAGAGAAGCAGAAGGCTTCCTCTATCAACAGCACATGCAGAATGTGGCAGAGCAGCCACTGCTACCCCAGAATACACAGAAGAAAACTTCAGTGCTCTGGTTATAGACAGTCGTGGGCAGATCTCACCCTTAATTTCAACTGAACATACAATCCTCTTCTTCCTCTCTCGTGTCTTAGCATTAGAGGTTTCGGAGCACTGTGATGTTGAATGTGCTACTAACCATATGTCCTATTCCCATCTTACTCATGGCTATGTAATAAGCAAGTAAAATGATTTTATGTGTACAAAGTATATATCAGTGTGTGGTTTGCAATGATTTGGAAGGAAAGGGACCACAGATACTTAAAATAATTTAGCTATTCAACAGTTCTAAATTTTTTATTTTAAGATAACACCTCTCCATACCATGCCTCCTCTTTCCTGAGTAGTACAACCAAAGTACTTAATAGCAAGGAAAAAAAATTGATCTGCATTGGAATTCCACCACTGGAAGATGGTAAAAAGAATTACAACCAAAAAAAATGTTGTACCGTTAGCTTTCTGTAGAAAAATAAGTGCTTTCATGCATTATAGCAGGAAATATAAATAGCCACTAATATATGGTCTCCATATGTTAGACGGAACAACCATTCTGAAATACTGGTCCCAGTAATTACCGGCTGCTCTCAACAACACGGACCCAGTACAGACTTGTGTTTCTGTTTATTAGCTAACTCCAAATGGAAGGACCTGGCTGTATGAGAAGATCCTTTTCCCCACTAACCCCCATTTAACTTGACTGCATGACAAACTGATGCTCATGTTTTTTTAACTTGTTCTTGCCTTTCAGTACATGAAAACAAAAGAGCATTGTAGGTGGCATAAGGTATGATTTGCTGCAGATGCAAACATTGAAGACCTCCTTATTTTCACTGTTTATAAGCCCTTTGCCGTCCTGTTGACGTCACTGGATTCGCTCCTGATTGACAGAGACGTGCAAGAACAAAGGATGTTTCACAGAAAAACAGGACGGCAGGGAGGACAAGCAGCAGAAGCAATGAGACCAAGACGTATGCCAAAAAAATGCCACCATGATGCAAAGCCATGTCTGTTGGTTTCTAGATCTCTGGACACTAAACAAGGCAGAGTAAAGGAAAGAAGTCATCAGATGACTGCAAAACCTAGAAGTTAAAAATACACCACCAGCTACATGAACCCTGGAAATGAGACCAAATACATCACAAATTGGATACCACTGAATTTATGCAAGCATAACAGGTTTTTTGCAAGGTCATAAAACTTGGTATTTTATCATGAAGAATCCCTTCTAATTCCAGAAGGATGCACAGAGCTAGAAGGACAGACTTACCCGCTGCTGAAATACTCTTAAACCCAGTTTGTCTCCTTCATTTAGGACTACTCAAGCTCTCATACAGATTCCTCTGAGTAAGTCTCACTAGGTGCAATTTCACAGCTGATCTCTGATCCAGTTCAATATTTTCTTTGTGACTGATGCAGTATCATCTCCTTCCTTTTGAGCAATTCTAACTTTGATCTCTTTCCTCTACAGCTTTCTTTTCATGTGTCGGTTTATATGAGGAGCATGTACCCCAACTTGCTTACCAATCTTCACAGGTATATATCTGAATGTATCCCATAATTGCAGACATCCTAAATCATGTTAACTAGCCTGAGCTAAAAAAATATGGGCTTTCCAAAACATATCACTGTATGTAATAATTAATAACCATCAACTAAAACATAGCATAACAGCTGGGGTTTTGTTGTTTTGTGGTTTGTTTTTTAAATTTTATTTTTTAAAAAAATCTTTGATGTAATTAAAAAAAATTACACTTCTCACTCTTAAGTTGAGGAGGAGCAAGACTGGTGTTTTCGGTAAGGTAGACTCTACTGGTTTTGTTATTTGCTTTCCAGGAAGAAAAAAGGCAAACTAAGTGTACGCAAAAATCTCTAAAAAGGAGATTGCATAGGAAAGATATCATAACATGCACTCTACTCAAAAAGTTGTTGAGCAGAGACTAACTGCAGTGTCTTCACTGTGCAGGGATCGGTGCATCTGACCAGGCTCTTTCTCTGCAGCCATGGCTTTTTGTTTTACAAGATCTCAGTGAATACTTCCACATCTTCTCTGAAAGTTCCAATCAATACAAAAAATGAACCACACTTTGTAAACACTGTGATCACATCAATTGCTATTGTATTTGTAATTACATTCATTTATCAAATGTGCTACTAGGATGATCATAATAATCTCAACATATCCATAAAAACTATCTAACTAACATTATCTCAAGGTGTGCACACATCCCCAAGTCATGAATCATCCATCCTGTGTTATGAATTTACCACCAGAAGTTACAGGCAAGTATTTGTGAAAAAGAAACTTGCCTCTAAAATATTTAGAGACCTTATTTTCACAAAATATCATCTTCCCATGCTCATTTAGCCTCCATAAAAGAAAAATCTCAGGCAAAGCCTTTAATACTCACCCACCTGCGATACTGATGGGTAAACAAGAAAAAAGAAATAGAAAAAAGAAAGAAAGATTCAAAACTCTTAATTTAACCTTTGTAAGAGCATATTTTGTTCCTGAAACATTGACAACAGAGGGTACAGCTGACCAAGCAGAAAGTAGAGAACAACAGTAGTACAAAGAATATCACTATTTATTAAATGCACCTCACAAACACTGCATTTGTATCTGCTTATTTTGAGAAAGCGGGAGGTGACAGACATCAGACTCTTGAATACAACACAGAACAAGAACAGTGGATAGAAACTCTTTTTCCATTCCCCAGCAATCCCCTAATCTGATGTAATCTACATTTCTCACTAAACCTTCGGACAGCTGCTGAATGCACATATTAAAAAAGAGTTTTATACAAAATATACATTAAGTGTGCACTAATTAAGTGAATGGAAAAAAGGACAAAAGTAAGAGAAGACAAACACAGTCCTTTAAAAATCTACTGTCTATTTTCAACTCAAGACTTGTTTTCCATTTCTGTGCTCTTTCCCTACATGCATCCAAATGACACACTCTGTTACTCACACTAAGACAAATCCCTGAGTAGGTCCACTGGAGGAACCACCCAACCAGTCAGCAAAGGAAGATTAAAAATTAATTAGCATTTTTCAAGAATTTTAATAATTCTGTGGCTTGTCAGCTGCTTCCAAAGCACTAATATCACAAAGAGCAGTCACATACAAAGGCTGGTCTAACCTCTGACCCTAATATGATAAAACATATCTGTGGTTCCAAAGAGTAGATGACTTCAAATTTTGGGCTGGAGAGAGAAGAGAATTGAAGATGAGACCTGTCCAATTCTGCATTCTTCAATGTCACCTACTCACCCGAGAGAGGTGCATCACAGCTCTGCATCAGTAAAACCCTGCTGCAAGCTGGTCACATTCTCCCAACAAGTGAGGAAGCCTCTGAGCAACATAGTATATTTTAAAGGTATGCTTACAAGTCTAGAGCAATTCTTTTATCCCTAAAAGCATCAGACGGCTTTTTGACACCAAGCTGATGCATGCTTTTTTGCTATTTTGCTTCCCAGTGGTAGTCCTGTATTTTTAATACAATGTAATTCTGGTCTTATTTCCCACTCAGTCACTAATGCTGAGGGGCAGAGTGATCTACAAAGCCACACAAAAGCTGTTGGAAGAAAAACGTAACCCATCAAGAATAGTATGAATTAGTCAGGGGACACTTGCTTACCCAGTGTAATGCTAAACACAGACAGACGTTCAACAACATGACATGGAGTACACCGACAGAGTTGTTCTGCTTCTAACATGTATGAAATCACTTTGTTTAAAAAATGGTATAGATTAAGTCACATATAGGGAAGGAGCATTATAACATGCTCAAGGGCTAGTACGAGATTTAACTGGTACACAATGCAGCGTGCACATCATTATAGGAGAACAGGAATCACAAGGTGTATCAGTGCCTGTGAATTGAAGTCACTCTTCCCATTCCTCAATGAACTCGTACAAACAGGCTGCTGCTTGCCACCCCTGGGCCACCACCTGCCCGTATGGATCTTCCTCCCGGTCCCTCCATTTGCGCTCAGGGAGCAGCAGGGACGTCAACAGGCAGGACTCTCATCAAAGATTTCACACAAGTGGACGTGCCCTGTTGCTCATAGTTACAAGGCTGCAGCGCAAGGCGGGGGGGGAGGATTCTCTGGCGTGATATGAAGGCCATAAACATTAAGATTTTGCTCATTCATAGGTATTTCTAGAGCAGACAACCTCAACCACTACCAGGAGATACTGCGTGCATCCAACGGGATGCGCTCCCAGGCAGACTTTGATCCCCTATATTCAGTATTACGTTCCCCTCACACCACAAGATGTCCTACTGATTTTATAAGAGACTTCTAAATGACAATGATGCCAAGAACAAGTGGAAGTATGAGAACCTGGCCCTGTAAATCTTACCTTTATTTATTTTACTGAATTCTTACACACAAGGCTTGCCTAATTCCTTTAGCACAAACCTCTGGAAAAATTACATCGGAAACATTGAGTTTCACTCTTGAATACAAACATTTTCTAAACATTCAGGGAGAGCTAGAAGTTCTTGAAAAGCTCTGATCCTGATTTCTGCCTTTTTCCTTGCATGGATAGTAACGCTGGTTGTGATGATCCCAAGCCCACTGAAGTCAATGGAGACTTTTATCCCTCCGATGAATGGATTTTGGATTGTCCTACAGGAACAGGAAGTGTTGAGTCAAGACCTAAATGGCAAGCTCATTACAGACAATATTATCTGTGGTTACAGAACAGGCCGATAATTTTAATTTACATAGTTGTTTTTGAAACAAAGGAATGTTGGTAAATCAGATTAATAAATAATTCCTAGAATTACAGGATAGCCCCAAAAATACAGAATTTCCACTCTCTTTTAAAACACGATAGTCTCCTATCTGAATTTTTTCAAGAGTCAACAAAGGTACAGAAGACATTAATAAGTGACATTTTAGGTACTAATTGATAAAAATCCACTAAAAGAGGATTGGCAGTATAATCTCAGCTATTATGATTGATTTGTTAGTTAAATCTGTGTTTATAATCAATTGCCCTCCAGTTAAATAGGTGGTGTAGCCTGGGTGGTACGTTAGATCACCAATGAAAGATCTAGGGTAATCCCTGAACAATTATGTAGTCCTGTGCTTACCAAACAGCCTCCTATACTTAATCTATTAACAAAATTCAGGTATTTAAGCACTGTCTTTTGGATGCCCTAGAATATTAATTATACCTGATATATAAAAGGTATTTAATTACAGCGAGATGTGAATCTGGATGAATTAGCTACACACATAAAAAATTACTCACATCCTTTTCTCTGTTATGAACAATTTAGCATCAGCTCTGAAGCATGAGCTTTGTAACGTAGAAGATAAGAGTTCACAGTGAGAAATCAGCTGTGAAGGGACTTCAGAAGAAACATAGAGGACAAAGCATCAGAGACCTCTTTGGTAATTGCTCCACCGGCCTGGGACATCGCCAGAAGCAACCTCTACCATCGCACCAGTGTGCGACCAAGACCATCAACATGTTCCAGGTGGAGCCACGGCAGCGTCTGCACCAGTGTGAAAGGATTCCCAGCCCAAAGAGGTTTCAAAGGCATATGTTGCATTTCCACTACTAACACGCATGGAAATCCACAGGCTTTCAACATGCTTTTCCTGTGAGCAAGTTAGTATGAAAGTTCTTGGAAATGGTAAATACCTTCAAAAGAACGGAAGACTGAGAAATGTTTATAAACCTCTGCTTCGTTCAGCTACTACTAATTGTTTCCGGCCACCAGACTGAGATACAAAAGTGAAAGGTTATCCATCTTTTGACCAATGTCCCAAACTTTTCACCATTCTGCCACCACTGGCAAATGACTTTGAAAATCTATTCAGTGTATTTTTACTGCTTCAACATGAAGCAGCAAAAGGAGCTCGAAGTATTGGGTTTAAACAATGCAGATTTCCCAAAATGGAAAATTAAATTCCACAGACATCTCCCTCATTTCTTGTTTTGAAAGGAAATTAATTTCCATGGAGTTTACTATGTCAGGAAACTTTTGGACAAAACCTTCAAAACAGAGGCCCCGTTTCTGTATGGTTATTAGGGGCCAGATTTTCTCACCTCCCCTCTGGAATACCTTTACCAGGCAGAATCCCAATTTGCTGCCTCGGCGGTGCACAGTGACCCAAACTACACCAGCATTCACTGAGAGGACCATGAGCCTATGAACTAAAATATGTGAATTAAACAAGTAATTAATTGGAATTATTCTGAGCCCCAAATCCTTGAATAATGGCTTCAGAAGAACTGGTAAAGTACTGGTAGTAAATAAATGTTTCCGCAGCTGAGTCACAACCGTGCTCTGTCTTATGTGACCTGGGAAGACAAGTTACCTACAATGAATAACCCAAGTTTTCAGGTTCATGTAGCATATATATACGTTAGGGTTGAGCAGTGAAGGATTCTGCCTGCATATGGAAATAACAGGCATCAGGAAACACCACCCAGTCACAGAACTGTTTGCTCAGTCTTTGGGCAAACCAGCTCTAGAAAACTGAAGCTAATTTTTACTTCAATTCTCACCCTAATACTAAGTTCATTAGTTTTTTGTGTTTCTTTGTTTGTTGTTGGGGGGGGGGGGTTACATTACGCTTTAAAAATACACGTACATTAAATAGCCCAAAGTATCACATATAAAGCAATTATCTGTTCTGGCTAAAAGCATTTTTAAAACATTCTAATAAATAACCTTGCCTCTACACATGGTTATATATCTCTGTTGAGCGCGGACAACGTACAATTGTTCTGCAGCTCTGCTGCTGTATTCCTGCAACTAGTGAGATCAAAACAAACAATCTAATAGGACTCGCTTGGCTGCATCACAGTTGTTTATAAAAACGGCCTGTATATTACTGGTACATAGAAATCAGGCAGCTGGGCATCACATGTGATCCCGGATCAGAGTACAAAGGCAAGGGAGAAACAGCATATGTATCGTAATAGAGCATAATCACCGTGTTGTACCAAATTTCGGAATAAAATAGCACATCGACGCTTTTCTGCATTCTGAGGCACACCCTCACCTCCAGATTTTAAAAAACGAAGCGCGCTCCACAGCAGCCCGCGCCCCCGTGCCCCGTACCATGTGCTCCGAAATCCCTCGGCCGCGTGGCGGGTGGGATCCACGGGCCCACAGCCCCGCTCGACGTCAGCCCTCCCGCTGCGAAGGGGGGCCGAAAAAGC
>NW_010972599.1:825828-829939 GCF_000737465.1 Haliaeetus leucocephalus | reverse complement strand
GCCGGGCCCGCTGCCGGCAGAGGGCGGCAAAGGGCAGCGCCGCGGCCCGGCCCGGCCCGGCCTTGCCTTGCCCGGCCTAGCGCGGCCTTGCCCGGCCTGGTCCGGCCCGGAGAGCCCCAGGGAGCAGGGGGGTGACTTCAGCTAGGCGTTTCGGTTAAAAAAACAAAACAAAACAACAGAAAAGGCCCTTCCCTCAGAGGTCACGCACTTACAGGGCGGGTGGGCCTCATTCCTCGCTCTCAGGCGAGCGTTGTGTTTCCCCAAGAAAGCTGTCAGAATTCGTCGATGCTCTCACTGTCCCGCTTTCCTCACCCAACACCCACATACCTGCACAAGTAACGACGTCGTCCCAGGCACAGCGCGGGACCACGTCATTTGAAGCACAGGCAGGCAGCCGGCCCCAGAGCTGGGGAGAGATCGCCCTGGAGGAAACGTCCTCCTACCCACAGCAGCGAAGATGACCCACACAACTTGGAAGAAGAACGCCGCGGAGGCATCAGTTCCGGGTTTGGGGACGGTCTGGCAGTCAGCCCTGGAGGGAAGCTGGTGACGCACAAAGAACTGCTGCCACAGTTCCCTCGGGCGAACGGATCTGGGTAGAATTGCCCACAAGAAACGGGCAGTGGGTGACAGTTCCGACCCACCCTAAAAACGTGGCACTCTCGGCTACGGTTCCAAAGTCACGGGTACCAAAACAAGAAAACGCACGACTAAAAGTAAGGCGGAGAGCTGTTCACAGTAAGGAAGAATGGTGTTCAAGGGTCAGTTATCCTAAACTTGCATGAGAGGAAAAACACTCTAGGTTTAACTTAATATTCTAGCTACTCTTCCATATTCACTCTTCAAAACATGAAATTAATTCCCCAAACCAAACTTTCTGCTTTTCCTTTACAATCTAAAGGATTTCAGAACTCTGCAAAAGCATGAAAACTCCACCATACAGAATCTGATTTAATGCAGCGGCCAAGGCAAAATCCTCATTAAATCTTCATCATAAAATATCAGATCTGCGTTACTTTTTTCCACTTCTCAGCACTTTCACCATTGCTTAATCTTAAAATGTTAAAGCCCTTGACACTTACTGCTGTCCTGTGTATTCACCTGAAATAGCTTGCCCGCATAACTTCGTTGCATTCTAATGCCACTCCTTTCCCACCCTGCATTCAGTGCAAACCATTGGCTTTTAAATAAGTAAATCAAGTCCAAGTCCATGTAAACCCATGAAATTTGGAACAGTTCAGGCTTAAGATTTATGCCTAAAGCACCTCTAAATTTCTTCAGAACAAATGTAGGTAGGTAGTCTGAAGGTATTCTAACTGTCCCGTAAGACATAAGCACGTTGTTTGTCACTTCAAGAACACACGATTAATAACATCACAAGGATTTTAAAGTAAAGTTTGAAATAGGTGCAGACTGTGAGAAAAAGAGATGGGCATAATTAAAAGATCTGTCACATACATACGCCCTAAATCTAACATAAATTCCCTAACCCTTGAGCCACATCTGATTCAGATATGGCCAGGCCTCATGAACACCGTTCTAAAACTGTCTGAGTTCTTTGACAGCCTTTTCACAGGGAAACCCTCCCAGGAAGCACCATCTTCCCGAGGAATATGTTTTACTGAAGATCCATGAGAGATGAGCTAAAATACAAAATGGCACATTCTCCTTTCCCTGCTGCCCTGCCACCAAAGATGCCAGAATCTCAGCAAGACAGGTAAAAGTATCTTACCATTTTAAAACTCCCATTAAAGTATTTAATCCTAGAAAAAGAAATAATCATAAAGTGAGAAGCTATAAAATCCAAAAAGTTTCTGTAGAGTGTAGGATTTTTAAAAATGTCAAAGAGAAACGCAATAAATATATGCTAAGATAAAATTCTAAGTGGGAAATGATTAAAGTGTGAGGCCAGTGCTAGAAAATACTCCTTATAAGTAAGTAGAGAAAATGCAATCATCCTGCCAATGAAAAGCAGTCAATTACAACAAATAGTGTATGAATGCATCTCACATGCTTTCGATGCAATACACATACCAAAGGAGAACTGTCGAATTGTTATAATTTGCATGGGAGAATTACAAATGCAACATAAAATATTCTTTTGAAATGCAAGTTATTTTTATTTTGGAATTACCATGATCAACAGTGATCCCCTGCATCCAAATCACCAGACAAAGCAATAACAAATCACAAGGACTTATGCTCTAGGCAGCACAAAGAACAGAGGGTCACTGACTGTTTTGCAGATGTAGTATCAGATACATTTTCTATCCTAAGTATTCACAGGACATTTGTTTTTTCAAGCATTCAAGTTTACCCCAGCATCTGGGTGTAAAAACAGTTACATAATAGGTGTTTGATATTAATTCCTTCTGTCCATCATATTTCCAATCCTTACATTGTCATTGATACCTTTGGACTCCTAATTTATTACAGGCAGTTTTCTTGGTTGGAGTTGCATAAACTGAACCAGTGACCTCAGGTGCCTTACTTAATGTAAGGAAAGAAAAAAAATATTTGTGAATTATTAGCATGGTATTTTTTGTGGCCCAGAAAAAGTCCTCTTTCATTTATTTCCATATAATCAGAAAGCAGCTGTAAGTCATTCCAGGTCATAGCTTAAAACGGTATTTCAAGAGGCACAATTCCCAATTTGAAATTTTCAATAAATGGACACTGGCAACTACATCAATTAACTCTTGTCCGTTACATACAGAAATGTGAGGGCCCTTCCTCAGACCCCATCAAGAAACTGAAAAGATAGTAATAAATGTACTTTGCACAATGTTTCCGAACAGTTGCATTTGCCAATATTTTTGCCACTTAAGACCTTGTAGAAAGTAGCAATGGGATGTTTCAAAGTAATGTTGGGCTTTCGATTTGATTTTACCTGGAAGAAGCTTAATAGGACATTTTTACAAGGACAAAACCTTATGGCCGATTCACGTCCTAGTGCTAGAAGCTGCAGGTCACCTTTTACGAAAGAACTGGCAACATAACCCAAGAACCACGTTTTCCACTGGTTAAATTCAGGTAGCCCCATTTACTTCATTAGAGAAAGGCAGATCTATCCCATGTGAATATGCAGTGTGTGGTCTTTCTCAAACCAACCTGTCAAATCCTTCTACTTAACAATTCTAATGATAATGACAATTTTAGTCATCAAGAGGGCAGCTAAAAACCCCCCAAAATCCAAAGTGCAGCATTATACAGTTTTCCCAACAGGCTGAAGAGATTGTGATAAGAAAGGACTTCCTTAGTCCTCAAGCTTGATATCTGCATTGGGAATCTCAAAACCTTCAGCTTCTACAAGCAATACACTAAACAACCTTAAGGTTTCCATTGAATTTCTTTTGCTACCTTTCTTCTCAAGTAACTGGTTTAATTCACCCAGAAAGTATATCCTCTTATCACAAATCCTTTAAGCACTGTAGTCCTGTCAATTATGGCATAATGAGCAATATAACCCACTGCTATCCCATTGGGGTCAGCTACAGTGTATTTTGATTCCTGTTGTTAGACCTGGGAAAGTAAAGCAGACAATGCCATACACAGCTATCTCATTGTGAAGATTTTGCAGAAATTTTGTGGGCATTTTTTTCCCCTAGCGCTTTCAGTTTAAGTTTTCCCACTTTCCCACTGAAGATCATC
Organism: Haliaeetus leucocephalus; assembly: GCF_000737465.1. Lineage (NCBI taxonomy): Eukaryota > Metazoa > Chordata > Aves > Accipitriformes > Accipitridae > Haliaeetus > Haliaeetus leucocephalus. The sequence goes on along the minus strand of NW_010972599.1, from coordinate 826,288 downwards.
AGCTCTGAAGGAAAGGTCTTTCACTTGGCTTTCTGTGCTCCTTTGTAAAATATAGTCAAGTCCAGCAAAAATCAGATTTCCTTTAATTGCCATGGATTGCAGCTGACAATATGCCCATATTAAGACAGGTAAACTCAGAGATAATTTTAACATTGCCATAATGCTAATCTACTTTGAGACACCTTTGCCCAGTCCATGTTGATGACTGCCATCCCCATGAATCAAAAAAGTGGGAAAAATGTAAGGGTGATACAGTACAAACCTCCAGCTGCTAGAAATTTTATGTATACCCTTTGGGCTTGTCGCTTAGCTTCCCAGGTGCAATTTTTTTTAATTACCTTTTGAACTTTAGTGTGTTCTAAAACAAGTACACTAAAAAGGAGTTACAGCGTTGAATTGCCATAGGGTTGATTTTTCGGGGGGGGGGGGGGGGGGCATTTTGTTGGGGGGTTTTCACCCC
>NW_010972599.1:800582-825818 GCF_000737465.1 Haliaeetus leucocephalus | reverse complement strand
GGGTTTGTGGGTTGGGGGGGGGGGGGGGGGGGGGGCACTTAGTTTGGTGTTTTTTCCCCCAACTACTTAAAAAGTTACAGGGATTCCAGTATCCCAGACAAACACTTCCTAATGTCTATGGTTAGTTGTTGGCCTGATCAAACAAAAATGCAAACCCTGATTAATCAATACTGATGGCCATTATTTAATTTACCTTCTGGTTTCTGTAAACTGAGTGTTTTGTTTTGCCAGAAATCCTGTATTTCTTTGTAGTTGCTGTTTATAGTGTATTATTAAAAGTAATGAATTATTATACTGGCCTCATTATCTCCACAAGAGGCATGCAAATACTGTAGGCTGCTTTGACTTAATCTTTGCCAATCAGCATGTCTTGCAGAAAATGTATATCCAGTCTGGAACGTGAGCACCATACAAGGAACACAGTATCAACAACTTTATGTAAATTTCCAGAAATGCATGAACAGATTTAATGTTTGAAAGTTGTGAAGATCCAAATTTCTTCATCTGCTGATACTTTGAGCTACCATACCTATTGTACATCTGATGCCATCTCTAAAGAGAAAACACCTTAACAAAATAATCTCACAATTTTGTTGTATACCAAAAAGAAAAGAAAGAACATAAGCTAGTTAGATAAAAATGTTTCTATATATTAATATCCCTATAAACTTCCAATATCTGTCAGAAGTTCTCTCAAGGAAACAGGGGTTTTTTATGTTTTGCTCTTGAGAAAACTCTACATGTGTGAGGACCAAAATGAAGAAAAGCATATCCTTTGTACTCAACAGACAGCAACAGGAATGCAGTTGTTTAGGAGTTTTGGTGCATTTGATTATTGGAATCAAAGAAATTGTGCTTGTGCAGATCAAGGTAAGCTAAATTTTTACATTTACATATTTCCTGTGACATGCACAGCTCCTGGCCAGTGCATTTACAAATGCGAGAAATTCAATACCAACATCCAAGTTCAGGAGCTCAGAGCCCATCTCTAACTTCAGTGCTTATTAATTTTAGATCTCTCTCCAAATCCCTGCAACAGCTACCTTCTCTTCCATTTCATTTTCCACACAAGTTCATAAAAAGAAAAGCGGAACTTCTTCCAGTGTTATTTTCTGTTGTCAGCAATACCAGAATCACAACCTTCTCTGCCTGCTTTTCCTTTAGCTCTCTACTGCCCGTTCACAGGTGCAATGCAATCCACAAGGTTTGATATACTCCATCGTTATATCACCCCAAGATCTAACTGGCTGGCTGCAAAGTTTTCTGGCATAATGTATTTCCTGTCCCGACAAAAAAAAAAAAAAAAATATGTTGTTTTCCTTACAGTTGTATCAATGCTGCAGTGAAAACAATGGACATTTTGTTCTTCCCACAGCCATGTCTTTTGAATTTTTTCAGCCATCTTCTTTGACCACCCGGCTTACCTCTTCCATCACCAGTGGGAACGATGTCCACAGCTCTGCCCAGTGTCTCTGAACGAGGACGAATGCCTGCAGAACTGCTGACTCCCCCCAGAGGGTGTGTTCTAGGTCTGAAATGGGAGAATTTTCTCTTAAAAGGATTTTTAAAACTTGAGTTGCTTGTATTCATCAAACACAAAAATTTTGGTCAAGTAAAGGAAATCAGATAAGGGAAGTTTTACTGCAGGTTAGGCATTCCCAAGAAATTAATGCTTGGTTTCCTTAAAAACAAATTTTTAAGCAGCTGGGCTCTTGATATACTGAAATTAGCGTGCATCATGTCTTTCTAATTGTTCTCCTAGCACCTCTCTACTTTCAGTAACACATTTTTTTTTGTTAATTGATTACAATCAAATTTCTTCAATTTACCCCACATTCCTCAAAGTCTGCTAGTCTAAAGACTAATCCTTTTGAGCTACTACCTTTCATATAAACCCTCAGGTGGATTTCAAATATGATATGATTACTAGACCCTAGATATTCACCAGTTTCCATCATATTTATCATACTTGCTTCATTTCCTAGGAGAAAGGGTCTGATTCATTAAAAATTATATGCCCCATTTAAGCAGGTTTTCTGCATACTTTACTCAGGAAAAAATGCTGAATGCATTTTTTCCACATAAAAGTATGTCTTTTTTGTGATTTATCAACCTTTTATACCCTGCCTATAAGTGGATGCCTCTCAGTCATGTACCCTAGTGGTACATAACTCCTGAAAAGGGTGATAACCAGCATTTCCAACTTCCAGCTCAGAAACGGCAACTGTTTCAGACAAAAAAAATGTCACATGTTTTTACTGTTTATGATATTTTGGTGTTTTTATTCAAGCACCATAATTCACAACCGGAATTCCCTGGAACGGTTAAATTCATGCTAAGTTTCAGTTCAGTTTTGAAAGACTGATATCCAAGTATTTGTGGGTCAGATGCAATCCAAATAATACTAGGGTTTGGGTTTTTTTTTTTCAGAAGCACAGATTTTCACATTACTGTAATTTATCTATCTTTATTACTTTGGAGATTTAAGTGATCATTTGCTGTTAGCCATGCCACAGTTAAGCACAGGAACTTTTAATAACATCTACGATGAAATTCACTCTTGGGCACAGAGCTCAAACAAGGTTCTCTGGTCCACCTGAAGGCTTCAGGATGGAGTTTACATAGTCAGGCACCTTTGCACAACCTCTTTATATTATGACAAATTTCATAGCTGAGGGAAAAAAAGCCTTTTCAACACTTACCTCATGAAACTGTGTCTTCCTTTAATTTCCTTTTTGGTTGGGGGGCATGGGGGGTGGGTTGGGGAAGGGGCGTTAGGAAGAGGTAAAACAAGTAGCAAGAGGTAGATACCTCTAAGGAAGCTGATGACCAAAAAGAGTACAAGAAGGCTGTTCTCTATCAGCACACTGTTGTTTTGGAAATCCTGAAGCTAATACGGAAACTAATACTTCTGTATTTTTAAACAGGAGAAGACCTGAGACAGCAAGTTTGGTTTATAATGAACCCCTCTCATAAATGACTACCAGAAAGCTTGAAACAGTCATTATTACCATTTCTAGAGTACAAGTGAGTTCTGAACCCTCAGTATACGTGGAAGTATAATTCTTATTTAACAACACTTCGCAGCAGTCACCATTAAACAAGAGACCCCAGTATTTATCAAGTCTTGCTGATATTCAACCCACAGGAGAATGAAGGTGGTATCTGATACACAAGAGCACTGTCAGAATTGGCAAGAACTGCCTTTTTAAGTGGTGACCAAGTACTGAGCACTTCCATAACAGAAGCTAGTACTAACTTCAAAGAACAACCACGGATCTTACAGATAGGAGTTACCACATCTCTTTATGGTTAGTATATTCAGGCATAAAGAAACTTAGAAGTATAGAGATTCACCTGCAGTTCAAACCAAAAAATCCAAAAAGTCTCCAGATTTCTCAAGCATGCACTGTCTGCATGTTTATCACATAAAAGAAAATGCCTCCAGTAAAATATCAGGAGGATAAAAATTGCAGAGACAAGGAGCAATTTTCAACATCACTGTTCACAGAAATCTCAACAGCTATTCCACAGACACAGCAAGAAGCTCCCACTGACCAAGTTTTGAGTTTCTTGTCAAAAATACAGAAGTCTCGGAGCCGTGAAATTCATGGAGAGAAAAGGTTTTGCTGTACTCTCTGTGGCTGTCATGAATTTATTCACATTAGTCTTCTGCTATATTAATCCAATAAGCTTCTGCAAAATCACTTCGCCTGCCATCGCAGGGAAAGTCTTGAAAGGCGACTACCTAAGAGTAGTTAATATCTGGTACAAGGTGAGACAATCCTTGGGCTTCTCCAGACAGTGCTGTACACAGTGTGATACAGCCTGTGAGTGTTACTGCTTCCTTCCTACTCCACAGCCTTGTGGAACTCAGGTTTATAAAAGTGGGTAGTGACAGAAGTTGTGCTTTCCAGTCTTTTTCCTTGCTGTGCCTGTATCTCATTTAGCAAAGGAGATAAGCGCGAGACTTCCGCTGCTCCTATCATTTGGACAGGGCTTCAAACCAGGGTAGCTAAATCAAACCCTTCCTTTCAGCACTACCCAGCATAAGATTCTGCCTCAATCATCTTCCTCCTTCCTTAAGGGAGAGAAATTGTCTTTTTTTTCTGTAATCTAAAGCGATAAGGTTTATCCTGAAACACAGATAGTTCATATTTCACATAACATAGTTAATACAGGCAAATGTATAATTCTAAGATTATATTAAACAATAAAAAGATTACCAAACTAAAGTAAAGCAATCTTGCCAATGTTTAAAACGCTGTCTGTTGTGCAATTGTTGCAATGATCTAGACCCCAGTTTAAGAAAGCGGCAGGGATATTGTTAATACAGTAGAACACTACTATTTTACAACACACTTCCACCAGGAAAAAACACCCAAAAAATCAAGACCTTTGCTTGCAATGCAAGGGGCATTTATTCTGTAACACATTTTTATGATACCTTGATCTGTTATACAATATAACCAATGACTGAATCATACAGTGTCATGGATGGTCTTGCAGAAGATGGTCACTTGCTAACCTTTACTAAGATGTAGCAATAATAACAATGAAGAATCTGTGGTCTCAGTCCCTGTGGATGTCATTGAGTTTTACATGCAGAATTAGGAAATGCCCAACAGACAAGAAATGCACATATCAGTAGGGAAATAATCTCTTACGTAGCTGTATGAAAAATTGTCATAAAAATATGCCTAGGATGTGACTGAACTAAACTACAAGTTGTCTGTGTAAGAACAGGCTATCCCGCTGTTCTTTAACTTTCAGCTTTTGAGTTCCATTTTGAACTCAGTAATTATACAACAGGAAAAGTAGGCAGTTAGTTAGCATGGAAAGCAGATTTAGCTGCTGACAAAACACTACTATTCACAAAAGTTAAACCAGTCAGAACTTTGGTTATTCAGAAGTGCTCTACTTGCAGTATTACGGGTATGTTTTTCAATAGTGTCTATTCCTCAGGCTAACAAAACCAAAACATAGCCATGACAAACTATGCAAAACTTTTCCATTTTATCTAACGAAACTGTAAAAAAGGGCAATTTAAATTCTGTATGGAATAAACAGAGAAAAATCACACGGCAATCAAAGTTCAACCTAACTTTTATTAGTCTTCTATTAAATCAGAACCAGAGCAAAGGTATCAAAGACTAATCTTTTTCCTCCATTTTGAAAAAACTTAATCACAGCTTCATCTTAATATGCCTTTTGATACTGGTTACACAGTTTTTTCTAATTATTTAGAAGACAACTGACTCACTCAGCTTTTGGGAAGCTACACATCCTAACCCACATGGTTGGGCATACCACCTACTTACACTCACAACATCAACCTGAAATCTGTAAAACAGTTATGCCAATGACAGCACAGAAAAACATATGCTAGGCATAAACTTTGAGCTCTCATTTCTGCATGCAAATAGCATATAGTTTTGAGGGTTTTTTTATGAAATAGGATCCACTTAAACTTTGTTAAAACTACAAATGAAATTAGTTTGCAGAATTTCCCTCCTCTTGACTTAAAATGCTCTTTTTCTGCAGGCTTTCCACTTGTTTTATTATCCAGACCACTAATGTCCCCATAGAAATATCCTACAATTTTGTAATCATTCCCGGTGTTCCTACAATTCCATTTTATCTATTTGCCAAGCATCTCATGCTAGAATACATCTTTACGCAGACACCATTTCAGTCAGCACCTACCTCATCAGTCACATTTGCTCTCATTTTGTATTGCTCTGCATGCACAACTTTGCATTTTTGTGCTTTGTATTATACCCTGAAAACATTTGCTATGTTTAAATGAAAGAAAGAAGCCACTGAAATATTTGCTGTAAGTTTCCCTCCTTTATGCAGAACATGACATTCATCCCAGTCAGATCATGGAAGCAAGATTTAACTGTCCAGAGTGTTTACTGGGAGAAGTGCCTCTGACGCGGAATAAAACTCCGGAAGGCATGGGTGAGAGGAACAAGAAGAGCTTTAAAGATTAGAAGGCCTATGGAGTTTGGAGGGGACGCATTTTGAATCTATCAAACTCTGACATTTGAGGTAGCTTTATATTTTGCTTTAAGAGTAGTACAGACCCCAGTGAATTATATGATGGAATATGTCTCCCCAATGTAATCAAAGTTGACCTAACAGATTTGTCTTTCTGGCGATATAATCTACTGAAAATCTTTACTGTAAGAAATCAGAACTGGATTCTAATGACAGAGAAAAATCACTTTTTAAATATGTAACAGGCCTAGAGAAAGCAATCCCTACCAATTATAAATACTGCAATGAAAAGCACCATCAGGAACCTAGCAGCTCTCCTCTCCGTGACTTCTGAGGAACGTGTGCTCTACAAGACTTTGATGCTGTTCGAGCCACCAGAGCCAAGACAGAGGCTGGTGGGGAACGGAGAGTACAACGTTGTATGCAGGAGGTTACACGCTCAGAGCTGCGGTCCCCCGACCCAAGACCAAGGACCACTAGAATTAAGTAAATATCCCAATACAGCACTTGTGTAATTCACGTGACCCAACCTTCAGTATCTACCTCCGGGTTTCCTAAACAGCCTGTAGGAAGCAGGTGGCTCTGATCTCAGAGCACCTGAAGCACTGAGGGAAGAAGCTGGTTTCTTTTCACTGCCTATATTGCTCATGCACATCAAAGAAGGATTTGTGATGGGACACCTAAAGGCAGACAACAGCAATGCTTCTGACACCACACTTGGAAAACTGCAGCACTTACCCAAACATTACAGGGGATGCTGAATAAGTATATCCAATTTTTTAAAAAAAAAAGTATTTATTAGGCTTGGGAAAAGGACTCCTTTCTCATCTAGAGGAACAAAAGGAATGGACTTCAATCTTGCAGTATAAATGTATTTCAAGAGGCATTTTTCCAGGTCTATGCAAAAAGACATGGTTCTGAATTTGTATAATAATAAATTGATTGTATTAAGTGGCTCAATATAAAAACAGGTAAATAATTCTTCCCCAAAAATGTTTTAATTGTAACCTAAGTCAAGTTTACCTGTTGCTAACTAATCTCAAATTTAGAATTGCTGTTGACTAAAGAACGTAATGCTGATATCTACGAAGTTAAGAGCAAAGAGTAAAATTCCAGAAGTAGGTGCACAAATTCAAATTTATATTGCCAAGCAACTGAGCAGGGAAACCTAAATCAAAAGGCAGAGACTCTGCTAGTCTCATGAACATGCACAATAAAGCCAGTCAGATTCCATTTGTTAAAACATGTTATTCAATTAATTTTGCCGTCTTTACGGAATAATTTACTTGATGAATCAATTCTTCTGGTAAATAACCACTTCTACATCCCATTGACTTCTGTGTGGGCAAAACTGATTTTTCTTTTGGCGCTAATCATATTTTTCAGAGCCAGGAGAGAAGGCGGCAGGGTGGGTTAGCAGGTAAACCGAGGGAAACCGATAAAGAGCATCTGGCGTTGATGAATCCATGGGTGACCAAGGCAGCACCTTCCTCTGCAGGAGAGGGTTTAAGCCAAGCTAAGCAAATCAACAGGGCCACAGAATAACCCTGTTAACTTTCAGCTGCTGGTAACCCATGTTCATTCAAACCAGCAATATGGATGATGACGCACTTGTATATTTTTGGCTAGTTTGGTTAGATACCAAGATCCCCCTTGGCTATTAAATATGATATGGGAACTCTTAAGGACAATTTTTTTATTTAGATAGTTATATGACTAGTGAAAAATGTTATAACATTTTTAAAAATGAGGCTTTCCTGTAAGCACCATCAATTTCCTTAAAATGTTTGCTGTGAAACCTTTATCTCAGAGAAAAGCTAAACATAAGGATACAGAGACAGAGAAGAGATATTTCTGCATCTATTTGAAGAAATCTCATCCATAAAGAAACAAATTGCCATGGTAATTATCACTATCTTACTTGTAATTGTAAGAATAACCATACATGGTTTATACATATGGACCCTTCTCATTCCGTTTGCTTTAATTCTCCCTAGAAAGAAATGATCTTTTATGGAGCAGAAGTATTAAATGTGTTCTGGCAACCAGGAAGGGCTGGTTTATTGAGGTGCTCTGCCACAAAGCAAGCCCTGTCTGCAGATTTTGAGATGTTCCTGGTTGTGCTTCAGAGCAGTATTACCAGAGACTAAAACACCAAAGGTTCTAGGAACACTAATTCAATATTCACCAGCACACCTGAGAATTACCTGCATGTTCACCAGGACAGTGCTGTCGAAAGAGTCACAGATGTAATCTGCTTCATAGCAGAGTTAGTTTACATTAGACTTCCTCTCAAAACTAATTACTACAAAACAAGAAAGGGTCTGTATTATTGACATTATGAATTATTTAAATATCAGGAGGGTGAGTAGATCTACTGTGGTTTGGGTTGTGGTTGTTTTTTTAAACTGTGGCAGAGCACGATGTAAAACTAAAAATCAAATTTGCATTATAAAGCTATACATGGATTAATATTTAGTTCTTCTAGTCACTGCAGATAATCTATTCTGAAAGGCCAAAGAGTGAGAGTACTCATATTCCTAGTCCAATTAGTCAGTGGAAATAAATTGTCAAATTCTTCTAAACAAGAACCAGCTACCTATCAGGAATAACAACTACCTGATAGGTAGTCAGTCTTCAAACACCACAGGCGATACCCACAGGCCAAGTCATAGCTTCAATGTAATTAAATAATGCTTGCGGATTTATTCCCCGAATGTTTGTTAAACATTTATAGGCAGGAGCTGGTTTGATTTCCAGGAAGAACTTTCATACCATGAGTTGAACTGGAAAAGTCGGCCGTGGGCTGGCCGAGCCCTGCCAACTGCCCGAGCCCGAGCCAACCCAGCGGGACTCAGCCCTGCTCCGAGCGGGAGCGCGGGGTGGCAATTGCCCCCGGCACAGCTGTCAAGGGAGAATCGCCCCCAGAAGAGCCCCCGGTCCAGGGAGGGCTCCTAAATTGTGCGCTCGCTTTGCGCTTGGAGCCAGGGAATTAAGGCAGGTTGTGAAGCTACAACTCTACAGCTACCTCTAGGAGCTTGTATCGAGATGGTAAAGTCTAAACAAACGCTTGCAAGACTATGGATAAGTCAGCCTTTTTGCTTTCCTAATACATGGCTATATATTTTAAAGGCTACTCTTCCACATTACATACATCTTTCTTGGGGGATGCTCTTTCTAAATACACGAAATTTCAGTGAGCACATTTCTATTTCCAAACAGGATTAACCGGGAGAGAGATTACCATAGGAATGAGTAGTTAAAAATAAATCCATCTGCTGTCGATGGAGGAAAAAAGGAGAACCCTGGCCACAGCGAGGATCACCTCCTTACCTTGTGATCAGGGCCTGTTCCAAAGGGTGCACTTCATCACCTGCTAAGGGGATCAGACTATGGGGCTGGGAAAACCACCTTCGATAAGTCCTTAGAGAAAAGCTGAGCAGTGAAAAAGTGCCTGTAACAACTTAGAAGCTATGAGACTGATGGTTAACTCCTCTGTGAAATCTTCAAATTTCAAGATCCACAACAGAGAAACTGGCATTTACAGCTTAATCTTAGTGTTTGTACACCTAAACTCTATTTGTAATTTGTGTGCTTAAACTGTATTTATTAACCTTGAGGATTAATAAATTACTTAAATTATTTAATAAATTATTAATCCTTTCAAATAGAGAAAAATCAGACTCCAAAACTTCCATTTTAATTCATGCACTACTGGTGCAAGTTCCTACTGAAGCTAAAGACTGCCCACATAAGAATTAAGCATATACTTCCAAATGTAACCGTACACCTCCAAATGTAACCAAGCACGGTAAAACAATCTCATAAAAAAAAAAAAAAAAAAAAAATCACATTACTAGTTGCATCCCGGCTTTGCTCTCATTGATTTGGGGAAATGTCTTATTACTCATTTCAGGATGAGGACTAGCCCATAGCTTTGAACTTAATACATTGCAGAAAAAAACCAAAGTTTACCTTGCCAAAGAAAAATATTTGCAAGTAAGCTAGAGACACAGTAAGCCTAGTCATTCATTAAGCAACGGAAAGCTCTTTGCATTTCACTTGCCAAAATGAACATTTCCATTAGATATTTTCAAAGATGATGCGGCCACGTGTCTGATTTCTGAGCCCAGAGCTATAACACATACAGTACATGTACATCAGCTCATGTTATCCGGGACAACGCACAGAACAGAAAACAAACTTACGTGCCGGTACGGTTGCTGGACCAAGGCAGCACGAATGCCAGTTGTAAGGCAGGCAGGCAAGCGATCGCATCCGAGAAGGTTGCGGCTGAATTTCTGGATATTCTGCACGTCCTGAGGAACTCCACCGCCAGCGCAGGCGGTGGGCAGAGGGGCTGTCCTCGCCTGCCCGGGATGCTCCAACCCCTGCCTCCCACACACTCTCATCTAGCTGCCTCTGCTCTTGGCCTTTAGCTTTCTTAACACCAACTGAAACTACTTCCCCTTAAGATTGATAGCTTCTGCTCTCCTGGGGGAGGACCGAAGAGCCCCCGCCCCGAGGAGCCTGCGCCCACCCGTGCCTGCGGGTCCGAGGAGACACACGTGCCCTTTAGCATCCGAAAGGCGCAGTCAGCAGAGTCTCCTATTAAGTCAGCAGGACCACTCGCTGCTTTCCCAGAACTAGCCCCAGTTGTCAGGATAAAGTACCATTTTTATCACAAGGCGAGTGCTGCCACCGTATTAAAAATCAGGTCTAACAAAACAAGGTCAAACTCGATACAGCGAGAACTATTACAGGCAGTGTATTGTTTCTATACCTTAACTTCCGCTGCAGTGTTTTAAACAGGTCAGGCATGGACCTTAAATTAAAAAACATGAAAATAACAGCCTCGTTTTGTAATTTATATGGTTTTCTACTGAGATAAAGGAGGTGGCCTGGCCATAAATTTGCCAGTCCTAGTAGCGCAAGAGTACTTCAACTTACTGCTTCAATAGTTCTAACGCTGAAAATATTGTACAAGATTCTCGTCTATAAAATCCTATGCCATAGCCACGTCTGTGCAGAGACTCTTTCTTGGCTTCTCAGCCCCAAAATTAAACACTCAGAAGTATTTTTTGTAATTTGTGTTTAATTACTTTTGCCTCATAGATGTTTACAGCAACTGCCCTTTAGAAACCTGGAACTGGATATCTCTCATCAGTTAGATTTTTCTCCTTCTGCACGGAACAGCAATTGTTACTGTAATATTATTTATGAGCAGTGAAAAAAGACACAGGTTTCACTTATGGCATCAAAAAAAAAAGGTTGTTGTAATGAGTACTGCAAATAGATACTGGGCTGGAGAAAAGTGGAGTGCCGCACCTGCAGCAAGAGTGCGGTTTTGATTTACACAAGAGCTTCCATGGGAATGGAGCGGCACGAGATGGGGTTTCATCTGCTTGGTACAGGTCCCAGGGAACTTCACCACGGGTGCGTCGGGATGAAGGGTCTCAAAACCAAGGGTGCAAAACCAAGCCCAGAGACAGGCAACAGCAATGCTAGCCGTGCTTACCTCCAGGAATTCCCAGAGCTCCCCAGCTACAAGAAACCTGGGGCTGTCTGCAGTCTCTGCTGCCACGGATCTCAGAGGCATCCCCAGCGCTCGCCCCAGTGCCACCACCGCCTACCCCGAGGTGTCCCGTCCGCTGCAGCTTCCATCCGTTAGTGACGGGGAAGTCTTGCCCTGAAAGTCAAGGCTGGTTTTGCCCCCCTCCCCGAGGGAGCAGAAGATATATTAAAGCAACTTCACAACTGTCTGATCTCACCCTAAGAGCTGATCAGCCCCGACTGCTCTCCAAGTGCAAGGAATACAAAAATGTGAAATATCTTACGCTGTGCACTCATCCTACATTTTACTCCTGATACATGTACATATATGAGGAAAACAGAAGCAAACATTTTTTGAAAGTTTTCTCTCAGATTTTGGCTTCAAGTTTAAAAAAAAAAAGTAGCCCCTATTCCTATTAATAAATGCAATTAAACCTCAAGCTAGAATGTTAATTCTAGCTCCAACTTAGTCCTTAATAATCTGTTCTTTTTCTCCCAAGACAGCTACAGGACAAAGCTGTTCATGAGAATCTGTGCACAACACTTCCACAGCAGGCATCTAAGATCTTAACAAATGTTATCATCCATGTCCTTCCTATTTTCACATACCATAATCATTTTGAAAGCTTCAACACATGTCTTCTAATGGTGTCACTCTCTATAATGAGATAGGCAAATTAGTTGTTACTAGACAGTCTTAATTGCATTACATCATCTGAGTTGTAAATGTTTGTCTAGTTACTGTCCAGGTAGGGCAATCAGTAAAAGAAGAAAAAACCCCATTCTTTCTGACCCCAAACCAAAACAGACTTCCGTTGCCAATAGGCATACTGTACTACGTGCTTCTCAGACACACTGCAACAGTGGGTAAATACAAATGGCTTCAGGAGATGCATCACTTTTTCCCCTATTAATGCTTCAGGAACCCTGGCTTCCAATGTTTTGCGGTCCTCAAGGCATATTTCATATATTGTTTTTAAAGCTTATTATAGACCCTGAGGAGGAAAACTTAGATCAAATACAGTTTGACAGGTAAAGGGCATTGTGAAGACTCCGTAAGCGTACCTGCTACAGGGGGAATGTGCTCATGATGTAGAAAACCCTTTCCGTGCCATGCAGAGAGATGTCCCCTGTGCACATTTTTCCAAGCACTCCTTACTGCTGATCAGGAAAATTGCCATTTTACTTATGTGGAGTATAAGCACTACCTTACTCTTCTTGTGCTTCCTTCCTCACCGTCACCTCGGTACTGTGCAGACCAGCTGCAGAAACTGTCAGCCAAGGAAGAGGGAAAAACCAGCATCACAGATATCCTCTTCATATTTGAAATAACGTACTTGAAACCAAATCCTTTTGTATAAAAATCAATGCACTTCATAGCAACTATAGGAAAGCCTAGAAACATGTGGACGTTGTAAAAAGTCCTTCTGCTTGTTCATCAATCCAGCCCAGATGAAAAGCTTACATTTTCATGGACGGTGAGCATTTTTATGCATGTAACTTCAGAATATCTTAATGGTAGAGGACTCCTTATACATCTCCTTCCAGAAACTAGTCATATCTCTAAGATGTCTAGATGCAGGTACCCAGAGTCGCTACTCGATTTTAAAAAAAAAAAAAAGTCTCGGTTTAAAAGTTGAATTTTGATATATACTATGGGTTTTGTACTTAACATAACTCTCCAGAAACAATACTATGTTGTTCTCTTCAAGAGAGTACCTGTTAGGCTCAGAAGGGTTCCTGCAGTAATAGTCACAGGAAGAAAAATGCTGTAAAATAGTATGTTACAGACTTCTCTCTTTAGATGGATGAGATTATAAAGTACATAAACCGATTCCTGTAATAATTTCTACTTCTACAATTCCATCTAAAAGCCTCAAAACTTTCTCCTCAGTCTTTGCGATGCTCACGTTTACATTCCAAGTTTTCCCACATATTTGATGACAACTGTTTTTTAACAGCAGAACGGCCAGACGCTCTTACGAAGGTACTACAGAAGAAATTTATTATAGGAAAAGCAGATGAAAACAGTACTGAGAATAACTTGGAGGACAAATTCATGTCATGTATTAACTTTACGTAATCAAACTCAGTTCAGTTGAAGTACACCAAAAAAAAAAAAATCTAGCAAGAGGTGTCTGTTGGCTGGGCATGCGACTTCAGCCTCCACAGGCATGGGCACAGACGGTTCAGCTATCAGCTGAGCCCCTTCACTTACACCATGCCTCCGACTCTCAGCGAGGACACCGCCACGTTCTCACCACCGTGTCATAGCTACCAAGGTCTCCTTGCACGCCCTGCAGCGCTATCATCGGGGAAATCTGTTGCAAGGAAGATCTGACAACAACTGACAGAAGATTTACTGTAAATCCCACAGATTTAGTACTAGAGGCCTTCAGAAGACTGCCTGGAAAAAGCAGCTAAGACTGGGCATAATCTAATACACAGACAAAGAAGAGCAATGCTGGTGGCTATCTTTAACTATATAACGGGGTTTGATCAAGAGCCCACCAGTGAAGAACTTCAGGTAGAATAGGCAGTTTTTCAAACCTGAAGAATTGCACCTTGTCTTTGTCCTGGAGGAAGCCTATCCATCTTTTAATTACAGCTTTCCGAGTCAACAAAGCCTATCCATCTTTTAATTACAGCCCTTTAAGTCAACATGCCCTTCCCACTCCAGCTCTTGTTTTTCCAAATGCTTCCCAAACTGCGGGATGACTCCCTCGTTACAGTTCCTTTATCCCAAGACAGGGAGACATTGCTTAAAACAGCACCGGTCCTGTTCCCGAGTTCTTTGGATGGAAGCAGATCAGCCTCACCCGCTGTGTATTACATCAGTTCATGTAAGTGACAGAAGGAAAGACGTTTAATTTACCCCACTCAAACAAGGACCACTTCTTCAGACCTTCTCAAACAACGAGGAGTAACCCAGACCTTGCTGGCAGTTGCACGGAGCTGACAGGTTGAGACACATCGCAGTCGGATGTTCATCACGCGCTGAGCACACACGGGGCATTATTCAAATACCTCACCACGAACCAAAAGAAACAGAGAAAAAAAAGGTTGTTAGATAAAGGAGGAGCTGAAGGCAGACCAGTTGCATCCTGCACGTTAATTACGTTGATTCCTCTAAACAGTCCCATGAAAGTTAAAAAATTGAAGATAGGAAACAGAAATAGGGAATACATAATTACGCAGCAGTACCCAGGAAGATAACAAACGCAGTATTACCACTCAGCACGTCAGGTTTCCGCTCAAGCCTTAGTGGTTCTTACCTCGATGACCTCTGGCTTAGCAGAAACAGGACAGATGGGAGGTGATCCTCCCGCAACGTCGGACTTCAGCAACGCCTTATGGAGGCACTTAGTGCTAAAACACCCCAACTGCCTCAGGTCCACAGACTTAGAACGCAAGGTAACTACACGGACAGTTCTCCTGCTAGTTCGTTAGTGTGAGCCATGTGGTCTTAACGAGGTTAAAGTAAGGAAGCCGGGGCTCAAACACTGCTGCGTGTCTGCTTTCAGAAGTTAGCAGGACTTTGGGTCTCGGCCGTGGCTGACGTGTATTTGCTTCGTTACAAGCGACAGCTTTGTTATGGGCAGCCAGGCTGGAAACAGCTACCCGAGCAGAAGAGGGATCTAGCTGGAGCGGTGGAGAACGGGGCGCCCGTTCAGCGGACAAACCCCCCACCCCACGGCAGGACGGCTGCCCTCCCTCTCCTGCCGGCACGTCCCCAGACTGCTCCCGCTGCGGACTTGGGCAAGGTGGCTGCTCTCGCCTCAACAACACATCTCTAGATTAAGTCATTCAGGTAGGTTTGTGTAGGTCCGTTCTGTGTGGATTTTTGGGTTTGGGGTTTGTTTTTTGTTTTTTTTGTTTGTTTTTTTTTTTTAAGTGAGTCTCCCTTAATATTTTGCGTTCACTTGTGCCCAAACCCAGAGGCATTCGGAGTTCAGCTCAAAACCAAAGCAAAACCAGCTGGGTTTCATAAAGATTTGCTGCTGATGCTTATGTTGATGAGGATTTTTTCCTTCTTCAGCTTTCTTTTCCCTACAAAGTTGATATTTTGCACTGCTTTCACCCAGGAAAATATAAAGGCTATTTTAGAGATATTTGATGGATTTTGGTGGGTTATTTTCCCCCCACACTGCTGTCTGGTAGGAATATATAATCTTTCCTTCAGAAAGTATGCACATCTACAGGCAATACAGAGAAATGCCAAATGGTAAACTTAAATACAGATATACTCTCCCAAAACCTGAAATTAAGCTATTGTTATTACACTGTTCAAGGAATCGAATGACTACTAACCATAATTTAGCTAAGATCAAGTGTAAAATCTGTTTAATAATATCCGATACATCCTCTATCTAGGAGATTATATCCTGCATTTGCAGGGCATTGACTCAATAATCTAATAGGTCTTTTCCATCCCTGACTTCTATTAGCCTATGAATTATAACAAAAGGACCATTAGGCAAACCATAATTGTGGAAACAGCCTTTGACACATGAGACTAACTACTGCCATGGTGCAGAAAAAACCCTAAAATTAAAACATGGACAGACAATTGAAAGTAAAGCTTTCCCTTTATCCAAGTGTTAACTCACTTGATTAAAATTATGAAAAAACCTCAGTAAGTCACAGAGAAGGCACTTTTTCTCCCCATTTTGTTAGGTAAAACCGCCTTGTTTTGACAGTACAGCAAATGCTGTTTTGTCTCTGAAGGAGAGACTGGGACTGGAGGGTTACGTGGGATTTTTCCCTTAACTCCTGCATCTGCCCAACCAAACTTGCCCTGTAGTCCGGACCAATGCTGGCAGACTGCCCCGGTTCTGCTGAGGAAAGTCATGTGTCTTGGCTTTCAGCGAGCTTTACCTGGGGAAATAAAAAAAAGCAAACCAAAAAAAAACCCCACCAAAAAGGCACAAAGCATACAGCCAAGGTTCACCGTCTGTGAAAGAGTTGGAAAACGCAGCCATCCTCTAGCAGCTCTGTCTATCACACATTCCTGCAAAGAAGGTCATCGGCTTTGCAAACACCTTAGAGAAAAAGATGAGTTAACAAATGAAGTCACACATTTTAATACATTTACAGGGAATGTAAACTTCACAAGAGTCCAGCAGTGGAGACACCTGCAAAGAGGATCAGCAAAAAATTCAGATTTCAGCTCCCTTCTGCAAGGGCTCGTTTACATTTCTGACTTCATCCTGCTCGCTGTATTAGCGGTGGCCAGGTACTGCTCTCCCTCGGTGTCGCAGGAGCTGCCAAAACCAACGCGAGACAGAAGGGCTGCCGACACGGACGCGTTACTTCTCCCGAGCATCTGCCCTCCCCTGACGGCACGTACGATCGATCCCAGGCGCTGCGCCCCGGCCGGCCACCGCCGCCGGCACAGTCCTCCCGCACCGGGACCGCAGGACCGTCGCGTCCGGTTAAAATTGACCAAAGACACGGCAGCCACGTCGGGTGCGTGAATAGCCGAGTTAATTCCAGAGCTATTCGCGGAGCGTGAAGGCAACCGCACGTCCGAGTTCTGTGCCAAGGCCTCGATGCTCCCGGTGCACAGGCACTAGGCTTTTGGCAGGTGCGCAGATCTCCAGGTGCGTGGAGATTTAACGCCGCAGGTAAGGGAACGAACACACCACGAAGCCATGTCTCCTCGGTCCCGGGCTTTCACAGTCCATCGCTGCAGGGATGTCACCCCTCCGCTCAGAGAAAGGGTTAGAGGAGCACATCTGCACTTGGTATTAGCAAAGCACCACTGGAAGTGAACCATTGTTAATGCACTTCTGACAAAAATCACCGCTTTCAGTTTTCCATAGAATTTCTCAAGCTTAATTAATAAGTAGTTTTTACATGAGCGACTGTTCCTTTTTTACCCATTACCTTCCAATACAACTGTTTATGCAAAACACATTCATTAAAGACAGTTCTGCAGTATCACCTGTTTACGCTGCTATTTGCAAATACTGCAAAGAAAAAGCACTGGCTAATACCTTACCTTTATAGATTCTACTGCTTCCAAGATGCCTAGCTGGAGGAACCGCAAACTGGAGCCAAGCCCATGCATCCATTTGTTGTACAAGCCTGCTCGCACAGCTGTGCCGCTGCACCATGGAGCAGACTTGCAACACATCTGCTCACCCAGCCCCAGCCCTCTGCTGCGGAGAAGCTGCCAATTGTGCCTCGCTGTGCCAAACCGTGTGGCAGCGAGGTTTTATTATTGTTTATGAAACAGAGGGCTATCCAGTAGGGATTAGGAGGACTCTCAAGATCACTTCTGTTCGTGACTCGAGCAGGATTGGAAAACAAGTCTTTTCAAATGGCAGCGAGTAAAATTATACATTTCTGCAACAACATGCTTAGAGCTATATTAACGCTTTCATTTTAAAATCAGTTTTCCAAGGGGTTTATGAGTTGGCACTAAATATTCTCCATGAGCTAATAGCGGCCACACCTGAATTATTTTTCTCATTAAAATCAGATCCAGAGAAATATCCACGCAAAGAGCCTGTTGACCGAACAGAATCCATGAAAAAGCATATGGGCAAAACCTGCTTGGGTTAAATGGGAAAGTTTGAGCAGTTTACGGTTATGACATGCTCGCTTTCATCACCTGCTGTACTTTACAGCCGCTGGCTTCAGCAAACAGCCACGAGCAGTACAGAAAACAGTCCTGCACTAGCAGGAGCGACAGTACGAGTTTAACAGAAATGTTAATATTGACTCTATCACAAATACAATCACCACATTTAAACAGGCTACTCAGCATTTATTCTGCTGGCCTCCTGCATGCGGAGCCTTCCCGGGCCGCTCCGTCTCGCCTCTTCACCTCAAAGCACATTTCCGATTTGAATTTTATCTGCATGCCCCACGACAAGCTCATTAAACTCTTACATTTCCTTCCAGCTCTGACTTAACATCTTTTCTTTAAAATTACTTCCTTCTCACTAGTATCTGTGGCCTGCATTATTTCTGCACTAGAGAGCAAAGTAAGAGTTAATCTGAAAAATAAAGTCGTCCTGAGCCTGGCCCTAATTCCTAGGCCCGGCTTGTCTCAGGGACTCAGAGCAGGTTGCATTCACTTACCAATTTCAGTAGGGCCCTGTATATACATATATAATGGTATCTCTAACTATCCTGATTGTTTGGGGTGGGGGGGAACAACCAACAAAAAGAAACCCAAACAAGCAAACAAAAAAAAAACCCCAACCACTTCAATTTCATCTAAAAACGGGACACACTTGCTGTTTGTCTTCCAAATCATCGGGGCAGATGCTCGAACACCCTGAGCCTAACGCCAGAGGCTGTCGCAGGTTCCCTGGACGCCTCACCCAGACCCAGCGGTACGCGGGTGCTCCGCTCCTGGTCCGCCGGCTGGCTGCCAGCCACGCGCAGTGCTAACAGCCTGGCCCCTCCTCATTAATCTTCCGAGTGAGATTTTGTGAGGCACTGCATTGCAAGTTCAAATACGTTGCTACCTTCTGCATTTGCCACGCACCGATTTGTAATTCGGTCTAAAGCAGTGGATTTGATGGCATGGTTTCTCCTGCATTAAAAGAGCTAACAACTCCTATTTTATTTTCATGTTTGTCTGAATAAATTACACAGCAGTACTCATCCCAATTAAATATTTGCTTAACTTGTAAAGGAACGTGGATATACGAATAAAAAGAATGCAGGATTTCTTTCTGAAATTGCCCTCCAGCACAGAAACATCTGTAAATGTTCTCGGGGCTTGTACATCCTCTGATCATGATAGAAAATAAACCTGCTCAAAGTTTCCACAGCACAGGTATTTCTAGGATTACAAATGTAATGGTTTCTATCTAGCCCCTGGTTTACTGAACCCACAATTTTCTTTCCTAACATTTTAACGAGGCATAGATAGCAGCTGTTTGTAGTTACTTTTAGCTAAACGTCTCTCTCTGTTTTAGCTAATATCAGTAACGTTTTCCAAATAACTTGATACCATTATTTCACATTTGTTGCAAATCTGCTAAAAATACAACTCTAAAACAAGTGTACTGCAGGAAATACATATTTCTCAGTCACAGCTATATTGCTCACTTACAAATGATTACAGAAGTAATGTGAACACATGAAATTTATTTGTTTTTGTTAGGAAATGAAATGAAGTAAAAATTTTACAGTTCTTTAAGTTCTATAAGCTCCATCTTCAGGAATTAGCACAAAGATTCATTTTTGTAGAGGTTTTTCAGGAGAAAAGACAACAGTATATGACTTGAAATTAATTTGTAATAGGCACAACTGTGTTTTATTGTCCTTGCTTATGCTCTCAGTTACACAGTAGATTATTCTTGCTATAAATATCATAAATACATGATTTGGGGTTTGTATTCTTTGGGAGCCTCTACCATTTACATGAGAGGGAGAGAGAGAGAGATGTAATGGTACGATGCTGTGCTAACAAGTCCTTAGTTGCAGCAGTTTATTAATGCCAGCATACTCATGTGCCTCAGGTTTGTAAAATCGGACTCCTGTTGTAAAGCAAAATTCATAGCCAGGTACTGGGAGTCATGTCACTCCTCAAGAGTCATATCCATGTTATTTGGACGCATCATCCAGGGAGATACCCAATTTTGCAGTAAAACAGAAAAAAACCCACACTATAGCATCTAGTCACTTCGCTTCTCAAAATTCTTAACTGCAGCTGTAGGGAAATGTTGTCTTTTGAAAATACGACAGTCCTGAACCTTCGCTAAGTAACTTCGGTTACAAAACCACACAAAAAGCACTATTTGCAGGAGCAGCGAGTTCTGTTTCCGTGGACTCAGCAGCTTCCTGCTTTTACACTTCTACGTCTGCAATTTCCTATAACGGGAGAGTAAAATTGTCAGAACCGAGGATCCTAAACTACTTAAACAGCTCCGAAACAAAATCACCCAACAACCTAACGACGGTACGGCTGCTCACGTAAAGGACTTTCAGAACTGGAGAGCGCTACTAAAAAAACCCCAGAGTTCGTGAGGATACTCGCTAAGCCGCGCTTTACAAAGCCGGGAGCATGGAGGCAGCGCCTTGCCCTGCCGCTGGATGCCCCAATCCCACCCCGGCCCCCCCAGGCTGGGCACCTGGGGCTCCGGCTGCGTCCCACGCCAGGGAGAGGGCAAGGAGCGGGGAGCACCCACGCCGGCAGCCTCGGGAAGCAAAGCGACCTTGCCGTCGCTGCCAGGGAGAGCGGCTCGCCTGCCCTCCCGCCCAGGGGTAAGGAGCTGTCGTGGCAGCCGGCAAGGAGATAAAAAACGGGAGAAATATCTGGGACGAAGAAATGTCAACCTGTACAAACTCAGGGGTGGTCTTAAAGATAAGCGATCCTGCAGAATTAGCCACGCCAGCGTTAAAAAAAAAAAAAAGAGCGATCCCTGTGCGTTAGAGGTACCGAACGGCCCGCAGAACCTTCCGATGGAGCTCTGCCGGGAAGGGATGGCAGGTGCCCCCAGAGAAGCGTGGCACCTGCTGCTGCGCACCAAGGGGACTCGCAGTTTGCACCTTTTCTTTCGAAACGCTCGTGCTTACATTTTCCCGGGAGTGCATTTAAGCAGCCTAACAGGCACGGGGACGACCGCTGTAAAGCTGCCGAGCGCCCGCTGCGGCCGGCGGAGTGGACCTCGCTGCGGCCATACGGTCCTTCTGCCAGCCCCGAGCGGGCTCCGGCTGCTCTTCCCTCCTCGCCCCGTGCGGGAGGATCCGCCGGGACACAGCATCCCTGCCTGCCGCCTCGGCCACGCTTCGGCCATCAAACATCGTGGCTGTTCTCTGCCTCCCAAGGCCGGACCGAGTACGACTGAGTGGAAACTAAGATAGTGCTTTTGACCTGAAAAGCAGACCCATCCTATCTTAGCGGTGGTTCCTCTCCCCGCGCCATGACCTGAGCCCGTCCCTGGCTCACGGTGACGGTCCCTCCCCGGAGTCGGAACATTTCCAGAGGGGCTGATGGCATCCGCTCGCTCCTCCCGCAGCAGAGCCCCTCGCTGTCGGCCTTTCGAGTTTTGCTCCAGAGCTTGTCGCTTCGCTTTATTTCTTTATGAAGAAGCTGGAGGGTTTCTCGGTTTAAGGTACATACCTTAACTATTTAAGAGAAGCTGTGCCATCAGCGCAGGCCTAGCCTTTTCCTTGCCGTACGCCCCAGCATGCATCAGAGCCACCTCACCCTGCGATCAAATACGCGCAATTACCGAATCGCCAGTTGAGCAGCTGTTTCAGTAACCAAACGTAGGCACCTTCTCAGCATTTAAGGATTGCGAATCCCAAGCATTTTTACCAGTTTTGCTGGAGAACGGGAACACACGGAAAAGACTTTTTGCTGTTTATTTTACAACCGGGTTACAGCTATGTTTTATTGTCTGCTACTCTGACTGGGTTGTTGTTGTATATGGTGTAATTTGCATGGAACATTAAAATGACAGAATAATTAAAATTTTGGATTGATATCTCTTTGTAGAGAACCAAGTTAGTCAAGAAAATTAGCTAAGTAATGTTATTTAGTATTTATTAACACGTGCGAGGCCCTATGCCTTTCGTAAGATATGCAATAAGCATTAAAAGCTATTTTTGCCTGTGCTGTAGAGCAGAGTTGTCCTATTAAAGCCATTACTTCAATCACCAAACCTGAAGTGCTGCGATTTAGAGAGATTTAGATTAACCCAGCACACATGGCAATAATCACTGCCTACCAAAAACCAGCTGTAATCACCGCCACTGCAGTGAGTCGGAGGAACCAGGCTCCCGTCCCACCAAGGGAAGTTACACGCAAGAGCTGTGTGTCTACATACAGAAGTTGTTCAAGTATCATTTCTCCTAAATAGAAACATTCATCTGCGTTAAACTCTACGTTCTGAAAGCCACTCAATCGTCGAAGAGGCAGCTGAGGAGGAAAACTTTGAGTGACCAAAACACCCGACTAGCGTTACAGAAGTTCTCTCATCTTAGTGAAGGTCCCAAATTCACTAAGGAGATTTCGTTTCGTACAGAATACTGTCTATAGACGTGCATAAAAATTAGGAATTACCTGAATAGATGTGAGGCCTACTCAACTAAATGTATTGTTTACATTTATCCAAAATTATTTTTGTCATCAGTCATTCAGTAGCCTGGCACATTCTCCATCTTGCAGAAAACATTGCATTGGAAACTGCAGCAAGCACAAATCAACTTGCTGAATTAAGTAGGGCTGCCTTGCTAGTACTCTAATAAACTTAACACATTTATATTGCATCTACATTAAGTTCTAGTTATGCAGAAATCCCCTGGCTTCAGATTTTTACAAATCTGTATGCCAGACGTGTTCTCTTTGAAAACAAGCACAAATCACCTGTTTTGTCAAAATGAGCTCTTCTGGTCATAGTTGCACCACATCAAAATGCAATAATCCCATTATTTACCTAGATGCATACTTTGAAATGAAATAAATTAAAAAACAAAACAAAACCCAAACCACAAAGCTCAAGTTTCTTTGCAGATCCACCCTTCTGCCTCCAAACCAACCCAGACCACAAGAGTCTGGTGAAGGTTAGTATTTACTACTAAAAAGGCGAGCAAAGACAGGAGGAAATCAGAAAAACAGAGAGAGAGCTTACCATATAGAAAATGTCAAATATGTCAAAACATTCATGAATACCAACATCTCCCTCTGCACCACAACCAGCTGTAAAGGTTACTTAGGGCTAACGTTTCAGCAAGTGCAGATTATGCAGCAGTGGGTTTACTTACACATAAAAAATCAGCTACAGGTGCATCCAAAGTGCTTTTATGTATGCAGCCAGTACAGGGATTCCTACCACTAAAGAAAAGTCGGAAGGGTAAAATCACATAAACCACAAATTTTCTAGCTGTGACTACCCGAGACATAAATTCCTCCTGGCTGCTCTCTGTGTATATGACATATGCAATGAGGATAATTAGGTAAAGGACTAAGAAAGCAAGTGTTGCTGATTGCATTCCAAAACTAATAAAGCTCCTACACGGGTCTCGTGCCTGCAGTAATTCATCTTCCCAGCGCTACGTTCAGGAAAGGCCGTTGCAGAATACGTCGCGACACTTTCTTGTCCCTAAGTCACCAACTGTGAATTACATCAGAATTACTATGGACGAGCACAGTTTTATGGAACTTGAAGCATAATACATGCAAGGCATACATTACGCTATTCAGGCCCTCAGATAAATGAAGCTTAAATTAAATGTCACAAGTTGACTGCCGTGTACTGTATAAGCAAACACCTGACCTGAATTCACCCCCAGTTTGTTTGTCAAGTTTGTAAGCCCTAGCACGTTTTGGAAAATTATGCTTTAGCACAATCTTCTCATCCTTCCACATCAGGAGGAGAAAGGTGTCCGGCTCCGGAGAGGGACAATGAGACAGTCCACAACGTAGTAACTGCGTGGGCTTCGCTGGAAATAGAGATGTGACTTTTAGATAAATAAAGCAAACAGACTCCATTCTTATGCATCAGTGCATCGAAGGAGTAACTCTGTAGAAGACAGTGCAATTGTACAAGCAAGAAAGTTAGGTTCAATTCAGCCCAGCGGCCTGATAATGAACTACAAAAAAGGAAATCCTGCGGGAACAAAACAGAACAGGTTTTGTCTGCCTTCTCACACCAGCCAAGCAGAAAAAGCAGTAACAAATTTCCTAATCGGCAGGGAGCTAAAATAATTAAGACAGTTACTAATCTGAAATATTGTAAGCCTGAAGAAGTGAAATCTTCTAATAAATCCTCCCGTTGATACTACTATTTAAAAATTACTCCTTCAGCTCCATACTCTGTGTTGAGCTTCCACTCCAAACATTTCTCTAAATGTCTCTATACAGCGCTTCTTTCTTTCTTTCCTTCTCTCTCTTTCCTTCCTAGGGCTCTGCAAAAGAGGGACCCCAGCAGCCTCCTCTCTCGGGCAGCACAGAGCCCCCAGCAGCCGGTCCCCCCCCAGCTCGCCCTGCCTGCTGAGGGTGAACACCCTCAAGAGGAGCGAGAGAGCCCCTGGAAAGGTGCCCTCCCCTGAATCCTACCCAAACCCATCCTGGATGCTCCCGGCCAGGCAGGCAAGCGTTCCTCCCAGGGTTTGGCACCGCTGCCCGGGTACCCCGGCCCTGGCCGAAGCCCACCCGGAGGGATGCGGAGTGAAGAGCTCGGAAACCTTGGCAGGCGGGAGGGAAAAGCCAAGGCAGGTGTAAAATGGCTGCCCTCGGAAGGGCAGCTCCTGCTCCCCCCGCAGATGTAGAGGATTAAGCCTGTTAGAAAAGTTATTACCAAAGACCCCGAGGAAGGCGCTGGGGGAAACCGAAAGCGGGCGGAGGGCTTCACCCAAGGGTTAAAGTCGCGACGACTTCAGCCCCCGTTGCCCGTGGCAATACCCACCCCCGGACCTCGCTCAGCCTTAGTTAAGCAGCGCCGAACTCCTTCGTCCCGCTAATTACCGCCGCACCCGCCCGCCGCGGCACCGGGGCTGCATCCCCCTTCTTACAACTTTTTTTTTTTTTTTTTTTTTTTAAAAATTCCTCCCCTAACCGAGTCACCCCCACGGACCCAAAGGGTCCCTTTCGGCCATCACCGCTCCAGCGAACAACCGCCCCCCACATCCCCCCCAGTTTGCACCTCTCCGCAGCAAACTGGGGGTGCGGGTCCGGCGGCGATGGGGCTGCGGTCGGCGGCTCAGCCA
>NW_010972599.1:797454-800572 GCF_000737465.1 Haliaeetus leucocephalus | reverse complement strand
GCGGGGGCGCCGCCGGCCCCCCCCCCCGCAGCCCCATCGCCGCCGGACCCGCACCCCCGGGAGGGGGGCGGGGGGGGACACCCTCCTCCACCGCTCCCGGCACCTCCCGGGAAGTTTCCGAAGCAAATCCCCTTGCTTTGCTGGAAAGCTTTCCAGGAATCTGGAGACTTTGGAGGGCAGCAAACAGCCCGCAGCGCAGGCACAGCACCCCCCCCCCCTTCAAAAAAAAAAAAAATACCAAGGCATCCCTCCTGCCCTCCCTCAAATGAGGGGGGACAAGGTGGGGACATCAAGAGCCCGCGCTGAAATTTGCCTAATTGCTTTTGCGGGGAGATGGATGGAGGGACGGATGCCGCACCGCGGGAGCGGGGGTCTGGCTGCTGCCGAGGGAGATGCCGGGGGGGGGCGGAAATGGGGGAAAGGACCAACCTTCGAGGCTCAGGTTTTCCTCCTCTTCCTCCCGCAGAGCCGGCGAGTCCTGCCGCAGCCGGTCCTGAAAGGGAACTGCCCCATCCATTCGCCTTTGCTGTTTATTACTACATTGTCAGAGGCTATTGTCCTTTACGGGCAATGGATGCTGGTGGTGGTGCTTCTCGCTTAGACAGAAAGAAGACGAAATTCTATTCGTTTACGTGTTTTATTGTTGTAAACATTAAAATTGTCTTTCTCAAAGAAAGAGTTATCAGGAGGAAAAAAAAAAAAAAAATCAGCGTTTCTGTCATACACCATAGAAAAAAAGGCAGTGACTCGTCTCATGTGCCATACTGGAAATATACAAAGAAAAATACTACAGAATATGGCAATATTAAAAATATTACTCGAACGGAAAATAATATATTAACCGACAATTTTAGACATAAAAAAACAGAACAAAACAAACCAAAAATTCAAAGTGCTCAGTAATTTCCAGGGAGTTATGTATATTATAAGCACTCTGGAAACAGTCAAAAGCTGCTGCATGCAAGATTTGTTTAGCTTTAGACAACAAAATAATCAAGATATAAACTTCTTTTTTAATCAACATCAACAGTACATACAACACTTACAAACAAGGAATGTCGGACGGTGTTTACAAACACTATGTGTCCCTTTGGGGAGGATTTCAGGTTTTGTAATACTTGTGCCCACCTATTTTACAATTGAGAAAATGTTTGAAGCTTAGATAACTACCAGTCTTTATAAAAGCTAACAGACTACATAGTGTCTGAAATACTATTTATAGAATATAGACATTACTGAAATAGCAAGTGCCTATAACATTGTCACCCTAGAATCGTCATGCTTTCCTGGTATGGAGAGATTTATTTTTCTTTCTCTTTATTCTCCCCTTTTTTTTTTTTTTTTTTTCAAACCTTTTTTTTTTTTTTTTTTTTTTAGAATTGTTTTCCATATTTCTTCATAAATAGGCACAGAATAATTTTTAAAAAGCCAAACTGCATCTGATAAATTTACAAGCCTTCGCCTTCTTTAATGACATGCCACCCACGCAACATTTAGGTTTTATATATATTACAGCTTTCTTTTACAGCAGAAAACTTTAGTCTTTAGGAGGGTGAGACTTGTGGGTCACCTTAACACTTTGTTTGCCACCGCATGAGTCTTAGCTGCGCACCCGGCGTTGCCAGATATGTTCATCTTTTTAATCAGAAGTCCTTAATAATAAATTCATTTATAAGCTGATAATAAAAAGTTTATACCATGGTATTTGTGTAGTCCATGATCTGCATCCATGATGCCCCAGAGCCAAAATGCCCACTCGCGTTCTGCCCGCAGGAGGTTAGCAACACTGTTTGGGGTGGGAAGCTGGCACCCAGAGGTGCTGCTTTGGGCCCAGACGAATTCCCCTTCAGACAGGTGAAGTTTCTCTTCAGTTCAGTGGAAGTGCACAGGAAGAGTCTTAAAAAGGTAAAGTGTCCAGAAAAAGTTTGTCGATTATTGCTGGCGGTGGCACCAAATCTTCCAGTTTCAGGTAGAAAATGCGTTGCAGCCCCTGCGTGCAAAGCGTGCGGAGTTCAGGGAGCTTCCCCAAGAGTTTGGACAAATAGTTGGGGCGATTCAGCCCCCCGTTATTAAAAGTCACATGGTCTTTGAGACAATTTACAATCTTGTTTTGAAGTTCTTCCACCCTCTTGGGTTCTTTAAGCCCGTGCCTCTCTGCAAAAGAGAAGGGTGCGGGACGCGTTACAGGTCTGCCACGGAGAGGAAAGGCCGGTGGCAGGGAAAAGGAGCTGCCCGGTGGGGCCGAGCGGAAAAGAGGGGACACTGACCTGTGACCATAGCCAGGGCAGCGATGCAAGAGAAGGCAGAGATATCGATGTTCATGTTTTGCAAGTTGGAGGAAAATTCAACAATGGAATCGATCCACTCCCCAAAGCCGCGGACGCACTGCAACCGGTGCAGGACTACCCCATTGCAGAAGATAAGCTTGCCCTCCACCGGATTTGACCTGGAAGGAATGTGACAACCCCAAAACGAACAGAAGAATGAATGAGCGAGAAAGGAAAAATCGGATAGGAAGAGAAAGAGAAAGAAAGAGAAAGAAAGAGAAGGGGAAAGACAAAAAGATGAAAAAGAGCAAGAGGAGGGGGGTGAGAGAAGGAAAGGAAAATAGAGAGAGTGAAAGAGAAGAAAGAAAAAGAGAGAAAGGGGAAGAAAGGTTGGCAAAAAAAAAGGAAGAAAAAGAGGAGATGGGGGGAGAAAAGCTAAACAACTAATTACTCGAGGAGCAATAAATGAAGGATTTAAGAGGCACCTAATTACCGAGGAGTTAATAAAACGCAGACCAGCGGACCTTGAAAGGATGTGATTTCCTCGCTGCCCAGAAGTTCCCCCCCTCGGATTCTGGCCGCTTACCTGTACGCCAGCCGCAGCACGAACAGCTCCAGGAAGGCGGATTCGAAGAGCAGGTCCTGGTCCGTCTTAGGGAGATCGGTGAAGCCGGGGATCTTCTCTGCCCACCCTCGGATGATCTCCATGGAGCCGGTCAGGAGATCGTAGAACTGCTGGATGTGCTGGGTGTCGTCTCCGCTCAGCTGATAGTCAGGGTTCGCCTGGAACTGGAAATTCACCGTAACGCGCACATCCCGGGCTTCCCCGACGCCAGCTATAACCCGGCAAG
>NW_010972599.1:796654-796866 GCF_000737465.1 Haliaeetus leucocephalus | reverse complement strand
CCAGCTTACCCTGGAATAGTCCAGGCTGGTCATAGCCGGGTTGGAGTCGACATGGGCTCTCACCAGCGCACTGATCAGACTCACCGGGGGCGAGGGGGGAGAGGGCTCCTGGGGGCTCTTCGGTTTGGATGGCAAGCGACCCCTCCGGCCTTTGAGGCTGTCTGTGCGCACCACTGCAAGAGAGAGAGGCTGCTCAGCCCCCCCCCCCCCCC
>NW_010972599.1:795284-796643 GCF_000737465.1 Haliaeetus leucocephalus | reverse complement strand
CCCCCCGCTTTTTTTTTTCTTTTTTCTTGCCTTTTTTTTTTTTTTTTTTTCCCAGGGCATTTAACAGGAGAAAATTGATAGCGTTAACATTTGAGCTAACCTCGCAGCTCCTAGCTGTGTTTTATATGCCAAGAGGAGGGAAGGAGACGCTCGGTAAATACAAATCCGTGGGCATTCATATTATTTACATTCCTTGGAGACCTTCTCTATTTAAAATGATAAGATTATTCAATCAGGATGGTGAAATAAAGAGATCACTTAATTTTACCACGGGGAATTCTGTTCCACTTGGTTAGCTCAGACACAGTTCTCTGTCCTAACCAATTTCCATCTGAAGGGGAAAGCGGCTCCTCACCCCCCCCCAGCCCCCGCGGGTCCCCCCCCCCGCCGCCCTGCCCGCCGCCTGCTCACCTTGAAGAAGCCCTTGCAGCCCTCGCAGGTGCGGACGCCGTAGTGCTGGCAGGCGGCGTTGTCCCCGCAGACGGCGCAGAGCCCCTCGTTGGAGGGGGAACCCCGCGAAGGGGGCGAGGGCACCTGGCTGTCCAGCAGCTGCGGAGCGTGGCCCAGCTGCAGCCCGGGGAAGGCCATGGAGGGCTGCTTGCGGATGGGGTTGGGGACGGCGAAGGCCTGCCCGTCCACGGCGTGGTGGGCCCCGGCCGGCTCGGGGTTCATGGGGACGTGGAGGGGCCCGTCGAAGCGCATCTGGCAGCTGGAGACGGGGGTGCCGGGGGGCGACTGCTTGAAGGAGAAGAGGGAGAGGCGGGAGACGGGCGTTTTGCGCTGCTCGATCATGTGCGTGGTGGCCACGTAGTTGGAGTGGAAGTTGTGCAGGGAGCCGGGGTCATCCCACACGGGGCCGTGCTGCACCTGGAAGCCGGGCGTGGAGGGGGTCGGGGGCGACGAGGGCTTGTAGTACACGGAGCCTGAGTGGGACATCATCTCCTCGGACTGGGGGGGGAGGTGGCTGTGCTGCTGGTAGCCGTGCATCTGAATGTCTTCCACCTTAATGGAGGACTGCTGTCCGGAGAGGGGCATTTGGTACAAGCAAGGTGGCTTCACGTCGTAGCTTGTGTTGTAGTTGTCCATAAAGGTACTGAAGCTGGGGAGAGAAGTGGTGGCAGTGATTTCAGTGTTGGTGAGGTCCATGCTAAACTTGACAAACTCCGGAGTTAAGAAATCGGAGCTGTATTCTCCCGAAGAGTGGTAACTGTAGCTCTGGGAGGCCGGGCTGGCTCCTTGAGGCGAGGACCCATACTGAGCCTGAACACAGGGCATGGCTGGAAACGAAACAGGGTCATATAGACTCGGCCCGCAAAACCGCGCTCCCTCCGCCCGCCCCGCCCCTGCTCCGCGCCGGGC
>NW_010972599.1:794947-795259 GCF_000737465.1 Haliaeetus leucocephalus | reverse complement strand
CCGGGCACCGCGCCGGGCACCGCGCCGGGCATCGCGCCCGGCATCGCGCCGCGGGGACGGCGGAGCCGCAGGAACGAAGCGCACAAACCTTCAGCCGCGTTAGAGGCGTTTTCGGGGGAGCTGAAGGCGGACAGCGTCGGAGCTCAGCGGAGAGCAAAGTTTCCGCGGTTTCAGAACACGGAGGAGGAGGAGGAGGGCTCCAGCCTGCCCAGCGCGCCGGCTGAAAGACAGACAGACAGACAGAGCCGCTCTTCAGGCTGTCCCGGCACCGGCGGCGGAGCGGGGGGGGAGCGCCCGCCCCGGCGGAGCCCG
>NW_010972599.1:789245-793669 GCF_000737465.1 Haliaeetus leucocephalus | reverse complement strand
CCCCGAGGGCCCGGGAGCTCCCCGCCGCCCCTTTTTTGGGGGAAAACTCCTCCTTTTTGGACCACGAGCGGAGCCAAGAGCCGTACGCCCACTCCCCGCCGCCTTTTATTCATCGCTGCCGTTTCTTACAAGCCGCGCCGAACGCCCCCCCCCCCCCGTCCTTTTCCCACGCGGAATTTACGCGGGGTTCGGGTTTATTCATCATTTCCCCCCCTTCCCCGAAATGCCCGCACGCAACCCCTCTGATTAGCATCGTTAACAGCACACGTCTGGGTCAGCGTTGGGGGGGAGGACGGAAAGCAGAACCAGTTTCATATAGTTAAGGGCAGCGCACTTATTAATAAACCCATCGGGAATCTTAATTTCGCGGGGCCAGCCGGCGTCGGCCGCGATGGCGCGCAGGGCTTCGGCGACGTCGCTGCTCCTGGAGGGGTTGAGGAGGGAGGGGAACGAACGCTCGGCCTCCTCCGCGGTGGGCTCCGGAAAGCGGCTCTGACGCCGACCCCAGATCTTCCCGCGGGACCCCCAGCTGCAGTCCGGCCTGCAAAAATAGGCAGAAGTCACGTAACTGCACGTCCCTGCCCGCAGCAAGCCAAGGCGGCAGAGCGACGCGCGAGGTACGGCGCCTGTCTGCTGGCAGGTGCTTTTTCTGCAAAGCTCGAGAGACCAGAGCATGTGAGAGGGAGTAAAGGCTGGGAACAGATCCTGCACATCCAACCTGGCAAGTACCGTTTTGTGCAGAAGGACAGAATAAAAGCCAGTGCACCCGACGCGGTGCAGCCTTAACCTAAGAAGCCAACGTTTCCGACACAAAATCCTTGCCTGACGTAAAAACCCTCTGAAGCACTTAAATAGGAATGGTTTATGTGGAAGTGTGATCGCTTCTTCCTAATACGTTTCTCTCGCTGTAAGCCAGTCATCATGCTCGCTTTGCAAATGCTTTTCCCTTTCAGCTTACACTGTAAAAACTCAAACACCCAAGACAAACTGCTTCCCACCGTCTGGCTCGCTCGCATCCAGAAGAGATCACTTCCACTTTGCGGTTACAGTCTCTTGCTCCTACAGAGTTACTGCTGAGGTTTATCCAACAGGAGAAGAGACGGTAAAGATTAGTGAAGAAACCACGGAAGGCTGTAAGATGCCTCTGTTCTGCAAGGACTATTTAAAACAACATTTCCCGGTATCAGCATGCTGCTCTGGTTTCGCCACCGTGGTGCTCAGACGAAGGGCGCTGGAGGAGCTCGGTGGGCCACCTCACGCCCACCCGTCCCCTCGGCCGCCAGGACTCCCGCCGCAGAGCTGTCGCGTCACGATCAGCATCGGCCGTACCACAAAGGTTCACCCAGGCTATAGTTTTAACATCACAGGAGAAACTTACTGCAAAGGCCCTTATAGGGATAAGTAAAACATCTAATTACCATATCCTTAGAATAGATGTAATATAAATTTCATTACTCACTTAAAAGTTCTAAAGTTAACAGCATAAACTTGAAGTTGAGTAATTAAGTAATCCTTATATAGACACTTATTAAAGTATTTATACATATTATCTTAAATCTACATCTATCATTTTGCCAATTAAAATTAGGACTTTAATTGCAATTAAGTAATTTAATTGCCAATTGAACAGCAAAATTGCTAAGTGACTAATTTTAATGCCTATTTTAATTACCAATCATGACTGGGGAGGGAGCTAATCAAGCAGTATCAGAGTAATGATGTGAAAAAAAACGGAGAACAAACATTCAAGACTACATGCTTTTAAAAAAAGAACTCTAAATTAAATAAATGCAAACACAATTTTATACATGTGGTGAAATGCTGTATTTTGGTACCTAAATACATGAGCCCAAAGAACACATTTAATTAAAAAGAACCGTCGCTCTTCCCCCAAAGTGCCGACGACAAAGTGCCCCTTATCCCTTGTTTCTGCATTAGTCTCCCTGGAAGAAGGTAACCCCAAAACCCGGCCCGGGTGGGACTTTTGTACAGTCACTAACTCAGCAGGCTGAGCGCCCTTAGAAAAGCAACCCTTAAAACCCAAAAGCTGGTAAATTCAAGAAGATCCAAGCCCCCTCCAACACCAGACACAAGGGGCGGCACTGATGGGCCAGGGGCCCACCTGCACAGCGAGGTCCCCCTTAGAGAATGGTTCGCTGGTCACTGCAACAGCCCCCGCACCCGGGCGAGACGCCCACACCTTTCCTACAGCCGGCGGGAAGAGGAACACGGCCGGAGCCTTTATCAACCGCAGCGCTGGGCGGTGCTGGGCCTTCCCCTCCTGGGGGTCCGGTTCGTCTCCTTCCCCCCAGGAAAAGTGGGCACGAGCACTGGCACCGGCACAGGCACCGGCACCGGCACCGGCATGGGCGTGTGCACACGGAGGTGTGTCGTCACTGTTCCCGCTCCCTCCCATCAGGGGTTAAAAGACACAAATCTGAATCACAAGCATTTTTGACCCTGAACTCCACGTTTAGGAGGACCGTCCCCAAGCATACTCCAAAAAGTAAGAACCCTTCCACCGGAGGATGCACTGCAGCTGACGCCATAGGCCGTATTTCGGAGACCATCTGTGTGTAGGCCTGCTTCAGGTACTGTCCTTTCCAACAAAGGCACAAAAATTCTCGTCATTCCTATCTGTGAGCGTAGCAAACTCCCAAGGTCTAAAGGAAAGTTACAGTGTTTGTTTAAGATTAAGAAGCACAGGAACTGACCTGTGGCGGCTGTAGCTGTACGTCTATTAGTCGAAAGACCGTAACTGGATCACGGTCCCCATGATGGAGCTTTTGTTGTTTCAGCCATGAGGGCAGTGGCCGTGCCGGCCAGGCATGGTCAGTGCTGCAGCTAGCACCTGCAGTGACTGCAATGCATCGTGAACTCCATGGAACACCTACCTCCGACACATAAAGCCTGAACTACGGTACGTATTTGGCAGTCTTGGGCGTCACAGTATTGCAGGAACTCACTATGCACAAAGCAATTGTTTGTTTTGTACGTGGGCAACCCCAGCCTCGGTTCCACGGTCAGACAGGTGTTCTGCGGGAGCAGCACAGGTTTGCTCCTTCTCTTCTCCAGTCCAGCCAGCCTCGGCTGGTGCCCATGCAGGACAGGGGCCGCGTTCGTCTGGTACGTGTGAAGAGGGCGCTGCACCGGCAATGCAACTCCTGCAACTGGCCCTTCCCTATGCAAACACACTGTCAATACTGGAGTCACGTGCGCATACCCTGTCTAACTTGGGCAAATGTTTCAGGATGATGTTTTGGGAGAGGGAAGCTTCGTTTCCTCTTCAACAGAGCGAAAGTTTAACACTTACGAAAAGGTACCGGCTATCAGAAGACACAATGTGTACAAGCAGCTGATACCACTCGAATCAGGAATCCTCGCTACAGGCCGAGACCCCGTTACCCTGCCTGGGGGCAAGGTGGTGAAGGAGGCAGTACTGGGCCCCCAGAGCACCCACGATCCATTCCTGCTTCGTGAACGCACGCACTGCAGAACGATATTTATGCTGCTATATACTGGTGCTATCACCAAGAGATCCAAAACGAGTTGTACCACTTCAGTGAATACCTTCCAGAGGCAAAGAGGACCAAAGCATCTTTTTGACAGATTTCACTTCAGCGCTTCTTTACACAAGGTGCAAAGTCCCCAAATGCAAGCCCAAACGGAGAAAGAGGCAGTCTGCACGTCAGGCACAAGCCTTGCACTAGCGCCCAGCCACTGTGGCAGTGCCTGGCCCCGGCACCACCAGCGATCGGCTACAGATCAGTGTCTTCACTGCGGTGGCCGCAGCACCAGCACCGACCTCCCCTCCGGGACATGCCGTCAGCTCCAGCCCCGGCACGGTAAATGAGACTGTATGGGTACATGGTCCCGTGAGAACCTGTGTCAGGTCTCCCCACAGCAAGTGAGCAGCTGTGACAGAAGCTGTGAAGTTGGATGCCGATGTGAAGAAGCGTGAGCCCCAATGTGAGGTTAGAGCCGTCAGAGCGCGGGGTGTGGGGCTCATTGCCAGACTTGGATGAAAACAGAGTGGCTCACAAGTGCTCCATTATCACCCTTGTGTTTTCCTGAAATTTCCAAAGGAGCATCGTTCTCCCTGCTCTTAGTCCGCTCCTGAAACTCGGTCGAGCTGTTAGTGTCAGATGATGGAAGGTATTTATTACGGTAATGTTTCTTTCCACTTATATTCTTATTAATGTGTGATTATTCTACGGAAGACTACAAAGCTGTATTTTCCCTTTATTATTACCGGCAAGCAAGCACAACGGGTCGCCCGTCAACGTCTGCCTGCTTTGACAGCTGTCAAGGCCCCGGAATGCAAATAGATGTTTATGGCGTTTGAAGCCCCGCTCGGTTTGGCCGCGTCCTTGGCGCGACAGCGATGAGATCCGCTCCCCCCCCTCCCCTTTCCCACGGGCCGG
>NW_010972599.1:759638-788900 GCF_000737465.1 Haliaeetus leucocephalus | reverse complement strand
CCCGCCTCCGTCCCGGCCGCCGGCGGGGGTCAGGGCTCCCCGCAGGGCTCTGAGGGGGCGGGTGTGTGTTTTGGGGGTTGTTTGGGGGGGTTTTCCCCGCGGACCCCCACGTTCGGCTGCTGGCGAGTTTGCCTGCTTTCCGGCTCTTCTGCACCGGGAACGCGGTTGCCCTGTCTGGAGCCCGGCTCCAGCAAACGGGGGACGAAGCGCGTCCCCCTCGCATTTTAGGGTCCGACAGGTCCAGCCCTGCCCGGGGGCCGGAGGTGCTGCCCCTCGCCCCCGTGATGAGGAGGCGCGGCGGCCCGCGTTGATGTCATTGGAGCGTCCTCTGGATGGAACCGGTTCCAGAAGACGGACTATTTTAAGTACCTTGTAAAGTTTTCTTACATAAAACACACATCCATATACTTAAACACACCCCCCCACGCATACACACTGTAACGCGTACGTACATCGGGTTTTTAACTTGGCACCATTTTCCTAAAAGGTTTGAGAATGCCAGAAGTAGTAACTACGCTGCAGAGACCGTTATAGCTTCTCATTTGCCATTCATTTCTGAATTTCTGTTATCTGACGAGGATGCCAGCCAGCTTGGAAGAATGGCAAAACAACCCCAAGATTGTCCCAGGAACGGCGCAGGCCCCTTTGCTGGCGCCTGGATGGCATTGGGAAGGCGATTGGGAAGAGGCAGCAGCTGCCTCATTAGTAGGTCAGGGAAGGGCCAGCAGGAAAGCAGAGCTGCACTTCCAGCTCTTCCAGTCATATTGCTTCCCATAGAATATATGAATGCAATTACACTTTTTCCCCCCAGAATTTCTGTATGCGGGCCATGGAGCTCCCAATTAAGCGGCTCACCGGGGGCAGCAGGTAACTACCTGCGTATCTGACCGCCAACACCCAGACCGTGAACAAACCGGTCGTCACAGCGGGAAGGACTGGCTCCGTGCGGGGAGACTGCTCCCACAGACTGCCTGGAGTAAAAGCAAGCCGTCCGTGTTTAAAAGCACGAGAACCCCCAGCCACGATTTTCAAGCCCTCTCACCGTTTGCTGCCTCGTTTCGCGTTTTCCTACCGGGGCCGTTGCCAGAAGCTCTGGCTGGTGGACGGTGACAGGAGAAGCAGCCATCTGCCTCCACTTGCCACGGCCGGTTGGCGAGCGAAGCGCTGTGCGTCCAGGGGGGACCTCTTCCCTCTGCCCCTGTGCGTTTCTTTAGTCGAGAAGCCTCCATTAGCAACGCATGAGAAATCAGGATGGCGAAGGTGAGGCGGAGTGTCCCGGAGGCCGGCAGCTGGCTGCGGTGACGGTGGAGGTGGCCGTGGTCTGCGCTAGCCGTCGCCTGCCTTGTTTGGGAATTGTCTTGGGGATCGGCTCCAGGCTGTTCTGCCAGCTCTGGAAACCCCCAAAACATGTCACTTGAGTGATGTGTTTATGTCACAAGCACTCTAAAATAGCATAATTACACGTTGTTTTCCCCGTATTTTGGTAATTAACTGACAGCACACAGAAATCTGGTTTAATTAACGACTTTCTTTAAGTGAAATTCTGTTTGCTGTTTTAAGTGAAATCCTTTCTTGTTTTGGGGGCACTTTTCTCAACGTACCTGGGATCCTTCCCCCTCATACAGTCCTCAGAAACACATTCCCTGGAAGACCCTGCTGTATTTGCTGTTGGGAAGACAAAAATTCACAGATGCTGGCAAAAGAGGTGGGTTTCCAGCACAGTCCTCTCCAGCAGCCGGCCATGCCAGGAAGAGTTGCTGGTCCCATCTCCAGATGGACAGCTCTGTCCAGAGGGCCTTCTGCGGGGTTGGGGGGGGGGTGTCGATGATGAGCTCCGAAAGCACCTCTGGGTCTGCCCGGGGCCGGCGCTGCTCAGAGCTCGAGCCAGGAAAGGCGCTTGACACAGAAAAAGTATTTTTCCTCTGAGATGTTTTTCATTAATGGAGCCTCGCAACAACAGCGTGAGGTTGTACCGGGAGCCCTGTCCGGGGGTGCCAAAACCGCCTGTGCGAGAGAGGGTGTTTCTGGGGACATCACGGCATCATTATCTTCCATCCTGCATTGCGGTCGCTTGCATAAAGCCTCGCAGATGTGAAACATAATGCCAGAGGAATGTCTGGTTTGACTGAGTTACCAGGAGTCTATTTCTGTAATCCCCAACTAGAAACAGTTTATTGAAGTCCTCCCAAAACAATTTACTGCGGGACGGACTCGCTGCCAAAGGCAGCAAGCATTTGGCCTGGTGAATTCGTCGCCACAGAGGGTGGCCGCAACCCCTCGCTCATAAAGACAACGTGGTTTTGAAGCAGCAGATTTTCGGTCTGCATTTGCAGGGGAGGTAGCAGCGGTGCCGATGGCCTTGCCGGCACTGCCACGGTGCTTGCGGACCAACGTGTGCAGCTTTGGGGCCCGATCCTTCCCCTTCACTCCAGTCTTAAGAAAATAATTTTCCATTGAGGCTGTACGCCTCGAGGCCTCCCGAAATAGAGCTGTTTTGAGTGTTTTACACAATGTCTTTGAAAACTGTTTCGCTCACGACTGGTGAGTGGGAGACGTGTGCGTGCGGATCTCGCAGGGCTGCGGTGGAGCGTGTCAGCCCCACTGGGTGCCAGCCTCCTCCTCCTCCGTCCCAGCGCAGTCTGGGTTGAAGCTGCGGCACAAGCAGAACATCACAGGGCATCCAGGGCTGGCTCTGGGCTGGCGTGCGGCTCCCCATGTTGCAGGGTGCCTGTCGGAAGCCGGGTCCCCCCCCGTGCCGGGACGTGTCCCCAGGCGAGTTGCTTTCCCCAGGGACGGCCACTTTTTGTCTCCCTCTTTCCTCAGACAGCCCGGGTGAAGTCCTGGTTTGCAAAACACACATTTAATTTCCAGAGGTGACCAAGTCATATTTTGCATTCATTGCTCTGAACTAAGTCCAAGTTGTAAAATACAGTCCCTTTTTGGCAAGAGGGCTGTTAAAGCTTTTTTTCACGCTGAAGGGACGGATGATAACGGACGGAGTGCGACAGCCGCTGAGGTAGGGCCTGGGCACGCTGCCCAACAATCGCCAGGAACAGTTATCAGCATCGTCTGTTTGTCCAGCCACTCATATGACAGTGACCTTCCTCTATAGCTGGCTCAGCGACGGGTGTTGAGCAGTTAGCAAATGCCAGAATACAAGTTCAGAAACAAAATCTCATGAGAATTCTGGTTATCTCCTGGGTAAAAGGCTCATACCATACTGCAGGCTTCAGAAAATAGTGGTAAAATTAGGAAAAAACAACTCATGATAGTTACGAATTTGCAAAACTCTTCTTCTATGTGACAGTTGCTGTCATTAGAGGTAAATGGCAGGGAGAATAAACCCATTAATGCAGGATGTTAATTGAAAACAGGACTTGTGTAGAGAATGGAGTTTGTAATTACGAGAATAGTTATTAAAATATCATTTTGTTTTTAAAATGCCTGACTTTAATACAGAGTATGAAGGAGTTATGTTTTTAAAAGTTAATTATTTCCAGTGCTTCAAAAAGGGAAGTCTAAGCTGAAAATGATATACCCAAATTGTTAAGACACTTTTTTAATTATCCGTTTTAAAACACTGTCATAGAATATCAGCTGAACCTTATTTTCACTTTCACTAAGAAATGTGCTTTACTCCTGTGTAGATTCTGTTCCTTTTCAGGGCTCTCTCTGGAGCTGTGCTCCAGGTATGTCCATGGTGGTGGATCACAGCTCCAGCCTGTGCGTTTACAGGGGCTCCCAGATCACATTTTTGACTGGCCATTTTGGCCTTTTGGGGGCTCTGGCTGTCCCACCCATGGCAGCATCAATGCTGATGGCTTTCTTCATGGTCTCCCAGTCCTGGTGTGGTTTCTCGGGCGCGATGCTGCACTCTCTTTGCTGCCTCCCCTCCTGGCTGGGCTCTGCCCAGGGCCCCGAGGTGCGGGTCCAGCTCTGCACCCAGGGGTCTTCTTCCTTCACCTCTTTTTGGAGCCCCAGGCTGATGGGGACCGGCGCTGGGTCAGGCTGGCCGAGAAGGGGGCACCCATCCGCTCCTCTGGGCTTTGGGTGCTTTGCAGCCTCCTGCCACCTCCTGAAGCCTGCACCCGGGGAGGACTCAGCACCGCAGCCACTTGCCACTGCCAAAGCGGTTGCAGACATCGTGCGAGAATCAGGAGAAAACAAAGAAGAGCATTTTTGTGGGGAGTAAATACTGGTTAGAGCCGGGCACGTGTTGCGCAGTAAACAGCTCCTTTGGCAAAGCAAGCCGCATGGCAGCATCTGCAGCACGGGCGCCTACAGCTCGTACGTGTGGGCTTCAAGTTGTTCATGCAAGTACTTACTCCAGGGCTCACGTGCATGTAGGCGAGCGTATAACCAGCTTGTGTGCTGCGCACACTGGTTGTGCCTGGAGGTGTTCCCCAGTTATAACCACTGCGAGAGCCCGGCGATGGATCTGCTGGCCTGGTGGCCACCCTCCACGAGCCCAGAGGTGCCAGGCACCTGCCCGCACTTCTCTGCAGCGCCGGCGTCCGCCGTGCAGGCTCGCCAGGTCCTCCGGGGATCATGACAGAAGGCGAAACCTCAACAATCATGTCGGGAGGACCCATATTTTCCGTCTCTCGATGACTTACTGAGGAGGGTGTCAGAGCTTCGACCCCTCTTGCCCTCCCTGCAGTGCTCCTTCGCTTTCCGCAAGGCTCTGCTGGAATTTAGTGCAAACATAGCACTTATGTACACCCAACGGTACACACAGCATATGCTTACCATATCCAGTCAATTAAATCATTGTGGAGAAACAGGCAAGTAATAAAGCACAATGAATAATATAGTCTTCTTTGCAGCATTTGAAACACAGTAAGCAATAAACACTGATTTGACAAGGAGTAGTATTAAATAAAAATGCCCAAACTGTAGTTCAACCTGCACACAGAATGGAGGAAAAGCTGGGGTTTTTTTCAGTTTTAACTAAATGGGATCTGGTTCTTCAATATGAAAAAACTAGATTAAAACTGAGGTAAAATCTGAATCCCATTAATATTACTAGTATATAAAAATACATTATTTTTTGGATGAGAGAGCTTTAATAATAAGAGGTATCATAAAGAGAGAAATCAAAACTGGATTGTATATTCACCAGATTGTTCAATACAAAAGCCAACAAAATTAGGCCATATTGATGTGATAAGCAAGAAGAAATATATTAGTTTCCAGATCACAACATTCCAGTATAAGATATCATTGGAAAACCAAGTCAATTTTTATATCAGTCAAATTCCTATTAAATTAGCCCATACTTTTCAGCAAGCGAATCTACAGAACTGGCCCCTATTGACATATTGATAATGAGGTGTAAATATATCGCTTTCTGGTTCACAGCGATTCAGCAACCCACCAGCACTCACTAAGAGCAATCTCACCCAAACTCTGCCACAGTCAGGCCGGGTGGGCAAGTGTTGCCAGGCTCTTGGTAGCCACTGCAGCCGGTACCAGGTCTGAGGGCAGCAACACCAAGCAGAGGCAATGGTTGAAGCTTTCGCTCTGCAGCCGTTGAGCTGAACGTCAGTCTGATCTTTCCACCTGTGCACCAACCAGGAAGGATTCAGTTATGCCAGGTTGGGGCTGTAAGGGTGATGTAAGTCTGTACTCACTGCACTGAATCCTGGTTTAAACAAGAGAGGGTCTAGGGCTTGAGCAACAGTTGTGTTTAGATCATGGGGGTCGGGATAAAATCCACGTTCTTTGCCCATGCAGGTGTGGGCTGCGTCACGCTGATGGCAGCCGCGTAGCCCACGGTCCCCGCTGGATAGGGTGCACTTGGATGGTGCAGAATCTGTACTGTGTCACTGAAGAAGAAAACCTCCACTGCTGCAAATGGAATAAGTGTGGATTAATAAGAGCAAGCAAGGGGACAATTTTCTGATCTTAAGTCTTCAGGCTGTGAGGCTTGGATGTGTTTCTTTGAAGCCAACAGTAACTTCTACGTGAAGGGGCAAGAATCAGTTTGGCTGAATTCCCAGTTCCGTGGGAATTTGACATTGTTTTGTTAAGGGTTTTAAAGAAATAAAAAGCTTAGTCTAATTTTTTTAAGAAATGTAAAGTTTTAGTCTTCCTCACCTAAAACAATGGTCACATAATGGCTTTGTAAGAATTTATTCTCTCTGCTGTATGAAGATCTGATTTAACACACACTGGAATAGTCTTGTGTGTCTAATTTTTGTTCAGCGTTATATCGAAATACTTGGACATTGCAAGCTCACAGCAAACTAGACTAGCATTTAAGAAAATCTAGACCAGTGAAAACCTTTTTGATAAATGTGACCAAGAAAGTAGTTACTAAAGTAGTAAAGCTGCATTTGTGTGTTTCACTGTCAAGTATACCATACCTTGCAGCAGGTAAGCATCTGGACAGTGAGTTTGGGAAATCTATTCAGTGGGAATTAGAGCAGGAATTAGCTGGATGTGCTGGTATACTGAAAACCACAAACACAACAAAACTCTTGACCCTGCCTTACAAGATGCTTACTGGCATGGTCAATGCCACAGAGATAAATGCAGCTGGCAGAGAAGAGCCCACTCCCAGGAGAGCAGGCAGAGATGGGTAGAACAGCAGACAGGGAAAGGGCAGGAGGAATGGTTGTGTAGATGTGAGAGAGAATGGGTTTTTTTAAATCTTGTCAATATATTAGCAAGGCGGAATGGGCAGGTCCACCCGCTGTCACTACCAATGCATCCAGCCGGTACTGAGACTTACTTTGATGAAGGAATCAGAGGAAAACTTGGGAAACACCTGCTGTTTAAGGCCTGAGTTAAATGCTGTTATTAATAATGTGCTTCATTCTGAGGGGCATCCAAATGACATAAGTCTGGGAAGGTAAAACGAGGGGGAAAATTTGCTGTAAGATTAATGAGCAAAATACAATTAACTATTCTCAAAGAACAGGCAAAGTGCTAAACATTATGACCAACATTTTGCCGGAGTTCCCTGAAGATGTCTGTGACCCCGTGGGACTGCACAGTTGCTGGCAAGGAGCTGACTCACAGCCGGCCCGGAGCGCGGGGGGCCAGGGGTCCTGGCCCCATGGCCCGCCCCTGCTGTGGCTGACAGAGTTTGGTGTTTCCAGTGCACCGAGCCGATGGCGCCGACCCTCTTCGGAAGAGCCGAAAGTGGAATTTGGGTCTCCCACATCATAGGTGCAGGAGGTAGCGGCAGCTTTCCACCCGTGCACAGAGTGGGTGTCTGGGGGCTCCACGCGTAACTGCAGTGCCGAGGCAGCAGAGCAGCCTGACCCGGGGGTCATCCCAGAGCCCCAAAAGCTTGGGTCAAAGTGTCCAGCGCTGCAAAGGCTCAAATCTTTTTTGCAGACACGTACTGTGTGCATAAGTCCTTTCTAAAGCCCTTTATTTAACTCGCGCCTGACACTATGGGTCACTATGGGTCAGGATCTTGCTTTTTTCAAACATTACATGTTATTGGTACTTTATCTAATTTAAGGTCCAAACTGAAAAATACTCCTTGTTCACCAAATTCAAAGTCTTTTTGTGTGTGTGTGTTTTCTTTTCTGTTTTTCTGTGGGTTTTTTTTTCTGTTGCTACTTTCTGGTTCTGAGCAATCTCTTCTTTCTCAGTCTCAGCATCAACAGGATAGGAAGTTTAGAGTCCGCTGAAGGAGTTACCACGACGTATACTGGTTTGTCTTCCATGAGATGAACCTGGGACTCCATGTAGAATATCCTTTATAGGAATTTGTTCACCTGAGTAATAGCAATAAACTCCTGTCCTGAGGGTTTCTCAGTTATCCTTGCTCCTGACACCCACTGCCAGTGAGACTTTCACTTTGCTCGGTTTTTTTATTAACAACAAATTCTTGTTGTCCTTCGGTGTATGATGCTTTTTCACAGTTATTTTTAGGTTCGTTTGCTGTCATGTGGCTGCCTAGCAGCAGAACCACAACATGATGTGATAGATGTATGTGTTCTAGATGCTCTTCTAAGACAGTGTTTATGTTCCTCTACTTGCACTAGTGCAGAGGAATAAAGCAGTTGTTCTGGTATTTTTCTATGATGAAAATATACACAATAATTACTGAATTAATTATTGTTATAATTCAGTAATTATACTATTACTGAAATGAGATAAAATGTAAAGCTTCCAGTTCCCTATGAGCTCAAATGTAGCCTAGTAACAAAAATTAAACCCGATGGTATTTTTTGCAAGAGCTACTAGCAGTAGCCCTCATTTTGATTTTCTTTATGAGCCTGGGTAACAAAGTCCATTTTACCACATGGATCAGGAAAGTGGCAAAAGGTGGTTTTACATGTGAATATTCATGGTTTCTGAGGGGAGAGCACGCTGAGTATAGTGGGGCTCTGATTTGCCCAGGCCACCCTTCTCCTGCTCCTAATCCACCTTGGCGTCATTTAGCACCATGCCTGGCATGTGGGTTTGGGTGGAAAGCAAACTGTGGCCACTTAACTGTGAATGGCTCAAAATTAAGACCCGTGCAAGGGAAGGTCTGTGCACTGCCAAGGACAAATGACAGTTTCATGGTTCTTCAGCCACACGTGAGGCAGCTTGCCCCAAGCTAGCAGGAGGAAAGAAGAGACCAAATGGATGTGGGACGGAAAACCCCTGCTCAGTTTAACCGATTTTTGTCCATGCAGAAATCAAACCTTTCAGCAATACTAGAGTCAGCATTATACATAGAAGAAATTGTTGCCTGTTGTAATCTGCAACAATGAGCGATCGTTATTAAGTGCAAAAAAAGCACTTGTCAATACGAAGCCACATCTCCAGGTCCATTTGGTTGTACACAATTTTATCCTAAGAATAAGGGGCTACAAACCTCATCCTGTAATGTCTCAAAATCATTTATTGCCAGAAGATTTACATCTTCCTTTTGTCTGACAAAACATTTATGCTTTGGATTCCAGATGTAACCTGAAGAATATCAAGAACAGAGAAGCAAGAGATTCCCCTGGAGAAAATAGAGCACTGGAAGCTGAAATGCTCTGTAGTAATTTGAAGTAAGAGTTATGCTTGATTTAAGATGATGAGTATGAGCCTTGTCTTCTTGTTGTGTAATTTCATGCAATCAGAAAATATCCTACTTAATATTTGTAATGATATTGTGGTTCAGACTGGGCTAATGAGCATGTCGTATGATACTTATCACCAGAGGGTGATGTGTTTCAGTTGGGGTATATGTGTTTCCAAAACTTTTCCAGGAACAACAAAGAACATTTGTTCCAAGAGAGAGCTTGTAATATCTCTTCCTTAAAAATATGACGCTTAGTAAGCAAACTGGGGGAAAAAAAAACTCTTATGTATTATGTTTCTGCATGCTGGGGAC
The DNA here is from genome assembly GCF_000737465.1 of Haliaeetus leucocephalus. Taxonomy (NCBI): domain Eukaryota; kingdom Metazoa; phylum Chordata; class Aves; order Accipitriformes; family Accipitridae; genus Haliaeetus; species Haliaeetus leucocephalus. The sequence continues at coordinate 779,566 of NW_010972599.1, read as the reverse complement.
AGACTGCAAATGTGGAATAAGGTTCAGAGAATAAGTTAATGCTTTAAGAAATAATAATAATGATGATAATAATGTACTTTTGCAGGGTTGGGGTAAAATATTTTGCAGAGTATTTTTATCAGACATTCTCTGAACAAATTTAAAGTGTCCTGCTGAATGATCTATCCTAACGAGACTGCTGTGTTTGTTTCCAAATCAGCTTCCACCTTGGCTTCACGGGTAGGTCTGTAAATTAAAGGCCTGTAAAGAAAGCAGGAGCATTCCACTGTCTGGATGGCTTTATAATCTGTGTAATCCTGTATAATTGTGCTAGACTCTGTCTTTCTGAGCTTTACAAAAAACCTCCTATTTGCCTCAAATCCTGAAATGTTAATTTTCATCTCTGATTAAGCTGAAGACCAGTCGAGGCTCCTTTTATTAAGTCATGCAGACTCCTACCTGCTTCCTGAGGGCTAAATTTGGCTGAGAAAACCATTGTAATATTGTGTAATTAATTTGCCAGTCAAATAATTTCTGCAGGGCTGTAATTTACTTATCTGTCTGCAACCCTAATGAATCTCCCAGTTCAGTACTTTAATCCTGTTTTCTGCCTTTTTATCTCCTTTTTTAACTCTAACTTTCATAATTCTTTACTATGGGCTGATTTGTAACCTGTATTTTTGGGATGTTCTTATGATGTTCTCACCAGGAACAACAAAAACCAGCTAAACACTTAGACTTTGTAGTACGCCTTGCATGAGTGGGAACTAATGAAAGACGTCCTTGCTTTATTCCTCCATTTCACCACATACAAGGGAGTTAATTCAATAAAAATCAAAGATGTAAAAATAGAGGAGAAAAAACAATTTGTATTTGGAGGACTTAAGATTATAACTTCATTCAGATTCAGTCTCACATATGTGCAGAACTTCCTAAGGGTTATTCTGAGCACTATATTCTCTGATGAGTGGCAGTAGATAAAAACTATTTGGTAAATGCAACGCCGGAATTTTTTTTAGATGTTTAACTTTGCAAATCACAAGTCTGTCCTCAGTTTTTTCCTAACAAACACATTTATTATTTAAAAAGGTTTGGTAAGTGGCATAAGTAAGTAGTTAGGGTGTTGTTCATAATCTCTGAAATTTGCCACTTTATGGTTTTCCTGATCTCTGGAAGGAATGTTTTTTGCAGGAGGATAGGAATGCTAATAAAGTATAAATAATGTAAGAGATTCATGAATATCCTGCAGTGACTTGCTGGATACTTGCAAACAAATGGACAATACGATCGTATGATAGAAGAAAAATAACTTTAGCTATTTATTTATAAGTGGCTGATGCCATTGCCACGGGCTCTAGTGCTTGGTCAAGACTTAGAACACTGCCCAGAGGGCTGCAGTCGCAAAAACAGAAGGAAGGCACATGCAGGGAGCAGAGACCTCGGGCAGGCCAGGCAGGTTTGCGGTTGCACAAGGCAATGAATGTGTACGGCTGAGCTGGATCAATGGAGTGAATACTCTTCATATGTTTGTTTCGTACTGCTATGCTTTGCTTCTGTATTTTGTTGAATGAGAGTGTTTATTTTAAGAAGGAATTTTGAGCACAAACATTTAATCCTGGAAGCAAGTGCAGTGCTAGGAAACTGTATCAGAAAGAAATGCAGGAATGCCTATGTGTCTCTTCAGAATTTCATTGTGATCATTCTTACGCAGTCCGTACATTGGGTAACTTTGAAACTGAACTCTTTTCGGGCTGGACTACAGAAATCCGTCAGCTTGGAGAAGAATTGCTGTGGAAAATACAGGGTGAATTTAAGCATGCCTCTAATGAGAAACGATGGAAAATGCAAAAACTTGAGGACATTCAGTGAAAACCGTGTCCCCAGGGACAAGGAAGGCCTCCCAGAAAGGCTTGTAAGGTTTGTGAGGTACCAGGAATGAGTTAATCCTACCAAGGAATGCGGAGGAGCTGCCAGATAACAGAATGACATTGTTTTTCCCTGATGTCAGCACAGAAACCCAAACACAAAGAGGTGAATGTAGTCCTCTGAGAGAGCTGTTGAGAAAGCTGAATGTGGAGCTTGTGCCGTGGCATCCAGCAGCATTAAAAACTGCTCGGCACAGGATGACAAAGTGTTTCCTGGAACCAGGGGCTGCCTCCAGACATCTGGGCAAGACGGGCGCTGTGGGCGACAGTCGAAGGATCATGAGATGTGCATGTGGTGGCGCTGGGAGCTGTATCGCTGCTATGGCAGCCACAGGGTTCCATTGCTGCCTCCTGAAGTTTTAAGAACGTGCAGTTCTGGTAGGCTTGGGTTTACCACCGAGTCGATTTATAGCCATCTATGGGTCATTTTGTTTTACTTTACAGCTCAGTGTAAGGCATCTTATTTTCTCCCGTAGCATCTACATGTTGAGTCTTGCCTGAATAATTCAATTTATTCTGTATTTGGTAGGTGGTGGTCTAGAGGATATTTAGATCTAGCTGCAATAGAAGCGTTGTTTCACTTTAATATAGGCAGCACATAAGCTCTTGTATTGGTTCCACAGGGACAGTAATTAAATACTTGCTGATATGCTTTGGATCTGTAGCTGCTCTTCTCAGCAGCTTGAATGTGCTTTGCCTTGATCCACTGCCCAAACGGGAAGTTTCACAATTGCACTGACTGTCCATCAAGGCTGAGAAATCCATAAAGGCATAGTAATATCTGTATTATTCATTTTCTGCTATTCTGAAGTCTACAGAAAGGTAAACAAAAGGAGGAAAACCTGAAGAGAAGGTTTTAAATTGCTTTGTGTTTTTATTGCAGAGGTTGGTATTAACCTGCTCTGCACCCTTGGCTCAGCCTTGTGAGGAGTCACTGCTATTCCGTGCTTTGTGTTAATGGACCCATCAAATAGTTTGTATGTTGTGTTAATTACGAAAATCAAATTCAGTAACTCCTGGAAAGCTGCTTCTTAAAATCTGTTTTGGAGAAAGTCAAGCTGTTAAATGCTGCTTTCTGACAGGGTAGAAAAATGTGAGTCGCTGAGGTTCCGGTGTCAAAATGGGGCATGCTGGAGGGACCGCGCTCCGTGCCGAAGGCTCCTCCTCGTCTCGGGCTCTGGGAAAGGGGTACGGCTGCTTGCAGCAGCTTCTCAAAAGTGCATAAATTAAACACACTGTAGTATTATGTGCTAGAGTATGGATGCGTGTTGAGGGGAGAATAGCACGTATCATGGAGATGGTGCTTAGATTCTCAAAATAAACCTGAATGGAGGGTGGGACCAGGTAGTTCCCACTAAAGCTAATGGAAGTTGCTGGTTTTGCTGGGAATATGCCACCAAAAGAACCTGGCTGGGCTGTTTTTCTTTCAGTATCGGGGCTCTAGACCAGCCAAGTCCGTATTGAGATAGGAAGAACACCCTCAAAGAGGTGCCTTTACGTCATGGCAAGTCATCTCTCACTTGACAGCTGAGGAGCTTAGATTCGTTAGGAATCCCCGAGGTTAAAGCAGACGTACCGCAGAAGACAGACGGGGCTTTAGGCAGGTCATCATGCTCTCCCCTCCTCACGGGCTGTGCGCTGCTGGACCCGCCGGCCCCGCCTGGGCGCTCCCGGGCGGCTTGTGGGGACCAGGCACCGGGGCCTCCGCGCCGAGATGCGGAGAGGGAGCGAGGGAAGGAGAAGGAGAGGCGGGAAAGCAGGCTGCGGGGAGGGCAAGGGCTCGCTCCTCCACCGCAGACGGCGCCTCTGCCGCCGCCGCCGCGGCTCCCGCTTGGGGCCCGCCCTCTGATAGCGGCCGGCAGCAGACCGCTGGCAGCCGGGGATGTAGCTCAGTGGTAGAGCGCGCGCTTCGCATGTGTGAGGTCCCGGGTTCAATCCCCGGCATCTCCAGGGGCTCCTTTTTTGGGGGGGTTGGTTGGGTTTTTTTGGTGATTTCCCCCCCCCCCTTCAGCCAGCAGCGCGCCGGGCCGCCGGTACGACGTGGTTTCAGCCCCCAGGGAGCCGCTTCTTCCCGCTCGGGAACCCCGCGGGGAAACGAAAAGGGCGCTGCGAGTGCTCTGGTCTTAAAAAGGTGGTGGGTTTTCCGCCGAGAAGGAAAAAAGACGACAAAAAAAAAAAAAGAAAAAAGAGGCTGCATTGGCCGGGAATCGAACCCGGGCCTCCCGCGTGGCAGGCGAGAATTCTACCACTGAACCACCAATGCACAGGCGGTAAAGCTGTTGCCGGCTCCTTCCTCGAATAGCTCACCGAAGGCAGTTCATTGCAAATGTTTTGTTTTCCTCCCTCTTTCAATTCCATCTTCACAGTCAGTACTTTTGAGCTGTTATTTCCAGGAGAAAAAAACGGCTTTTAGAAAGGTAGCGATGTCTGTATACCTTTTTCCTCCAAAGGATTAAAAAACCCTGGAAAATTGTATAATAGACCCATCATCCTTTAAATTCAAAACCTTTCAGACCAAGTCAGAAAAGGTGTATTTTTGTTCCTTTTCCCTGCTGGGAGGACCTTGCCAGAGGAGGCCACTGGTCAAGAGCTTACAGGCTTACATGCTCTACTAATAAAGGAATCATCATGGTACAATGTCCAAACTCACGTCTTTCTGTTTTGTCAATTGATGTAGTGCTATGGATCCTGACATTTCAGCACAATGTAACTTTGTGTAGGGTTGAGATATCAATAGAACACCATCGCTTGCACTGTGATGTAATGATGCCATGTTCTAATATAAATTATGTACAGTCTTGACATTTAGTTTGTCTTGGACACGGTCCCAAGAATGGCCACGCATGAGCCAGAGTTCAAGGAAAAGCAACACCAAGTGTTTCATGTCAAGAGAACATTAAGATGTACGTACGAGAAGAACAGCTGTGCTTAAGAATGCACTCCAGACACGATGAACACCTCCCACCAACCACCTCATGAAAGGTAGTAAGCAGGTGTCTTCTTCAACGAACAGTAATTTGGCACTACAGATAATGTTCCAATTCTCTGTGTGAACGTATGTTAAGACCAAAATGTAAACGCCGCAATAGAGAGTCCTCTGCTTACCAGCCCTGCAGCTATTACCTAACTGTTCCTAATTGCATGTTGAGTTCATCAAGAGGGTGAATTTTTTCTGCATGTGTAAAGCAGAAGCTGAGCAAAACTCGTGTTCTGAGTGAATCTGGAAAGAAAGTCAAGGCCGTGATTTGCTTGCCGGCCGGTGGATACCAGGTGACAGTATTTTCCAGTCACCCCTGGCCCAGAGGAACAATGCAGGCCAGTAACAACGCCATCACAGTTCTCTTTCCCCCAAGCTTAATTGCAACTTCTTAATTTCTACCGGCAGAAAGTAACATAGTAAATACTTCAAGTAATAACTAGTATTTAGGCTACTGCTTACAATTGCATCAGTCAGCCTTGAAAAACTGTTTTCCCAGGCAAGCATAGGACCGGAAATCCCAAAGCAGTTAGGAAAAAAATATTCATACTCAGAAGACTCTAATTCACTACCATAATATATCTGAAAGATAGCCATGCTGAGGTAAATAGCAATAGTTGACCCACTAGTTTCCCCCCTTACTTTTATTCTTTCACCCCCTTTCATTTCTGGTGAGCTGAGACACTGCAAGGCAGGGGATGGCTGGTGGCGGATGGATCTGGCAATGTCTGTGCACAGCCATGGGGGAACCAGCAGCGCTCCATAAGAGAGAAGAGTCCTTGGGCTGGCTCTCCTGGGCAGATTGGGGTGATTAACACAACAGGTTGCATTTCTGTGGAACTGCCACTCATTAGAGTTTCATTTTACAGAGGGTTGCCGCAGTAACAAACTTTGCACTATTAGCAAGCCCCTCTCATTCCCAGTGTAGAAATGAAATCCGTTCCTGCACTTGTAGTTAATAATTTGGAGAGCCATTTCCCATGTCCATTAGACCACGTTTTGCATCTGCTCAGAACATGTGTGGGTATTGGCTGATGCACTACAGAGGACTCTGTGAATCAGGAGGAGTTTGGCAACTCACACGCCTCACTGGAGCTCAAATGTTGCTCTAGAACATGCTCCAGAAACCCTTTTTCAAGCTGCATGACACAGGCTCATACTTGGCTTCCCTTTAGAAATGACCGTATGTAGGAGAGTGCTGAATGAAGGAGAGAATCAAGACCTATCATATTAGAAAATGGTGGTCCAGAGTCACCGAACTGGTGAGAATTTCATAGGATTGGTTCAGCTGATTAAGAATCTGCATCCTGCTCCAGTGAGGCAAGGAGTCCTTAGGGGAGTTCATTGTCTTAATCATCACAGCGGTTGGGAGAACACTCCCTGCAACAGCTCAGTGCAGAAGGATATGTTCTGTGTAAGGCTAGCAGAACAGTACAGGAACATTCAGTGAAATTACTGTCCTAAACAAAATTTAAGTACAAATACTTGATAAAAATAAATTGTCTCTAGCTGTCATCCATAAAACACACATAATTTTAGAAGTCCAGTAGATGGCTTGAATGGCATCAAGAATCCACCTTCATATAACAAGGTTATAACATCTAGGGGACTACTTTTAGTGAGATTGGTTAAAATGTACCTTTGTATGTATCTATCCAATATCTGATGAATGGGTGAGGGGGGTTGTCTTGTCAGGTACTCGGGACATCATCCCCTTTGGTTCAGCTCAGAAGTCTTTCAGGCAGCTAAGGAGACGCCATAGACCTTCACCAGAAACAAGGAAGGCAAAACTTGTTACAGGAAGAAGGAAAAGGATTTTCTTAGGCCTTTTTATCCCCCAGAAGGGGACAAATAATTTTTTTTCCATTCTGGATCGCCTTTAAGGGGACTCTGTTCTTGATGCTTCTGGCTAAGGCTTGACACAGTGTCTTCCTATGGGGCTCTGCTGCTGCAGAGCAGAACCAAGGAGCTCCAGATGCTGTTGCCGACTCGACTCTGCCATGTACCTCTGAGGAGGATGCAGTAGCTCAGGGGCACTTGTAGCCTCAAACATCCCAAGTTCAGCCAGTGCAGCTGCAATAGGGACAAGGTAGGGGCTAATAGATAGGCAGTGGTAAACCAGCTCAAATCAAGCTTAAAATTGCAGATGTGGATTAGCTGGGGCGGGGTAAGTGGATATCATTCACTCCCTCCTCCCCAGCTGGTACGGCCACATGTTCCTGTGTCCGCTGATACAACTGCGGCTGTGCAGCCACCTGCTTTAACACTGGTGTTGCATCAGTCCCTGCATTGGTATGTACAAAAGAGAAAGTGTGATGCTACAAAGGTACCTTTAACATTTGCTCTGATTCACCTCTTCATGTGGAGCTGTATTAAATCCTGTTAGAAATAATGCCTAAGGAGTAATTCAGACCAGCCTGAAATATAACATACCTTTTTGTAAGCACCAACTGCCTGATCATCTGTTTCTCATGTTTAACTAACACATACCTAATACTTAATATTACCAGGGAAGTCCAGTCAAGCCTTCTTACTGGCTCCCAAAACAGTGAAGGATAACTGGCAGGCCTTTCAAAATGGCTTCTAAAAGCCTCTTCAGTAAAGGCTTCCAAAGCATGCTCTTGTCTCTGTTTCCAGAGTGCAGAAAATTTGTACCATCCCTGGCGAGTCCTCCGCTGAGTGGAGTACATGCACATCAACTTGATTTTAACAGGTCACGGAATAAGCTGGGCATTTAAAAATATCCACCTACCCAAAAGGACAAATGAATACATATTGTGGAGCCTTCAGCAAAGACTGTTGAAACAAAACAAACAAAACAATCGTGGTAATCTTTTAGGTAAGACTTATAATGTAGAACAACTTGTCAGTGCAGGTTAAAGTTTTAAGGCCTAGCAATTTTGACAGCGTCCCTTTGAGCACAGTGAGAGCACAGGGATGAGCAGGACAGCAAAAGGTCACTTGGTCACACATATCTGCTGCCTCTTTTAAGTTTATCTCAAGACCCACTAGGCATGTCCCAATTAATTATTTAAATCTGCAGGGAAAAATATTTCTGTAGATGAAAAGGTATAATCTTAAATTCTGGGGAAGCTACAGGATGGCTGGCGTGGTCAAAAGTAGTGCTAAGAGGAAGCTGGGGCGTGATATCCGATCCACAGGCTTTGGAAATGGAGGGAAGTCATTTACATCCAGTAATGTAGATTTGTTTCAGATATCAGTGAAGTGGAAACTTACGGATTTTCCTATATCCCTTTGTTTTCAACTGAACAGTTCTGGATTACAAAAGGTCACCAAACGCAAATTGACAATGATATATCTGGTTATTTAAAATAACTTTTCCCAACACGACTATTGATGATGTAGCTAGCGATCTGCATAAGTTCCTTATAAACCTGTGGACACCCCAAAAATGTTTGTCCCAGACTATTCAGATGGTCACAAATGAAAGCAATCAGGCAAGCAATGCTAGTGAAATGGACACTGGAAGAGAACAAGAGAGTCAAACCCTGTATTTCTTCACTGTGTACTGGAATGTTAGGCTAGGGCTTTCAAAGTGATTGTATATGTCTTTGAACAGGTTTTCTAAGATTTTTCCCTAATCAAACAAATGGAGAAAATATCTGGAAAAAAAGCAGATGTGTATAATCACTGGGGCTGATTTTGGTCTGTCGTTGTCTGAGAGAAAAAAATAATATAGCTCAAATTCCAAAAAGCCTTTTCCATTTTATTTTCTGAATGTAATCTCTCTCTCTCTGGCACACGTAAAGAGAAAACAAATTTAGAAGATTTTTTTTCATATTTCCTGCCACAACAAAAATCTTTAAACAACAGAAAATAAATACACTTAGATAATCCAAGCACTCTTGCTTTCTAAAATATACTGTCTTTCTTTTCTCCCTCTCTACCAATAAAATGCATGGTCTCTATTAGACCTAGCTCAGCTGTTTGCCACAGAGAAATACGGATACTCCACATTGCTGCTTTCCATTGCCTAGCTCTCCCATAGTTAAGCTGCCTGTGCTACCATTGCAGGGAAAGGCCAATTATTGTGTTTGTTCTGCAACAAATAACGTGACCTGTGATCTTATTCTTTTAAAACTGCAATTTTGCATTTGTTTCTGTGACTCGGCCCTGATGTGTTATCTTTGTATAACAGCAAACAATAAGACATAATTATGAGGATAACACATTACTTTAGTTTTAATAGAAAAATGAGCCACTTTCTCTTTTCAGACACACACACACACGAGTGGATGTTTTTATCTGTTGCAGTGTAGGGGGAAAATGTCTAAACACTAGCAATACAGACTGGTTCAGTTGGTAAACTGAGTATCTGATATGAAGTAATACAGTTGTATTTCCAAGTGATACCTGATACCAGCAGCCAGAGATGGGAACAATTTTAAATGTTTAATCATAGCCATGACTAAGTACTTTTATTTTCCAATGGGAGGACCTACCATGGATCCTGCTTGAAAGAATCTCGGTAGAGATATTCTGCTTCTGCTTCTGTCACTTCAACTCTTCTGCGATTATTATTACCCCTTGCTCCTCATAAAGACATTTTCCTGGAGACAGATTAGGAGAAAACATATTTGTGAACGTATGAACAGATTTTCTTCTTATGATACATAACTTTGGCATGCAGTCAGGAAATGATGATAATCTTTTTCTCCATCTTCCCTTGCTAATGAAGAGAAACTGCCTCTGGGGTTAAGGACAAAAGGTGAACTCTCCCTGAACACAATTTACACCTGCTGAGCACATGATTTCGGGCATCTAAAATTCTTGTCTTGGCAGGTGTCCCAGGGACCAAGCCACACGCACGGAGACTTAGGAGGTAATATTTTCATCTAGACATTAAATAAAAAACAGACTCAAGAGGGATGAATTTTGTGATACTTTAAGGCATCTAATTTTTTTGTTTAACCTTGTAAAAATCTTTCACTATTCAAACTTATGAAGACCAATCTTTACCAACCAGTAACTAAGATAAAAACACAGTTGAAAAATAACTAAGATAAAGAGACAGCTGTAGTTGAAAAGAAACCCTAACAAGGGAGGAAAGAACAGCTCATCCCTCGTTTGTTGGTAGCTGTACTGCAAATGTGTGGAGAACCTCTCCTGGAAAGGGAGATTGCTAGGTAAATGTGATTCTTATAAAAGTTTTCACTCATTCTTGGATTTCCCTTTTATGAGAAGAGTAGTATGGTGCTCTCATTTTCTACCCTCTTTAAGACTTTGCTGGTTTGGAATAGTTCATGAAACACAGAAGTGCTGGGGTGCAGAACATGTTTGCTTGGAAACTGGACGTAGACACATTTTACCCTCAGACACTGCCTTGTTTTGAAGCAATCAAAAATTATCATAAATTGATACTGACAACAGTGCCACATCTGGGTAGGCAACAACCTTGAGGTGTGGGTGGGAGGACAGGATATTTTCCCAGTTCTAACAAATTTATGATGATGTTTTGAATATTTGTAAAGAGACAGACGAAATGGCAACATTTAATGCCATGTTAGTACACATATATAGGGCAGGTATTCACATTTACAACTTGTGTGTGTCGGATCATGCTGAAAGTATTCACCACAAATTGCATTTAAATCCTTTTTTTCCCTAGCCCAATTATTCTTCTTCCTTTCTCACACTCGCCAAAAAAGCCCCCCAAACCATAGCCCCAAAAAGCAATGAATCCACTTCTGGGGTGTTTTCCTTTAATTTTCCATTCTTTCTGTTCAGCTGAGGTATTCCCATGGATTCTAAGCCTGAATATCTATGGAATGTACTAATTCCAGCTGCCACCTGAGATCTTAATTTCCTTTTAAGAGCACTACCATGTCTCCTAATGTGTCTGGGATAAAAACTGCTTCTAGCATTGGTGGCCTGAATATCACTTACTTTGCAAAACTTCTGAAATCCAACCCTTGCAGTTGTTTACCAACTTTAAATGCCACCTGGAGAGTTGATAGCCATACATTATTATTGCAGCTTCCAATTTAGCTCATCTGGTTATATCTGACCCAAGAGGGAAGGATTAGGTTCCTACGGCCTCCTCAGATGGGACCTGTTGCTGACGTTTAGCTGGCTGATGGGGGACTGGAGCATGCCTGAAGGACACTGTGGGAGGGAGATGTGCCCCATCCTTCATGGCAGCAGCAGGTTGTTTTTCTGTGCCTGATAGAAAACATGTCTCATGCTGCCTGTAAAGCATGTTGACTAAGCAGTGAGCACGGAAGAACAGCAATAAAAACAGTTTCTGGGAGACAGCCAAGAAGCACGGTTAGAGACACAGCTGATCCCTGTATGCCTGGAAAGCAGGGAACCACAGCCAGTACAGTGCATGGGCTGTGTAGGGCTCCTGCATGCGTGACACCAACTGCATCAGACAACTGATGCAGGCAGCGTATGGGCAAAGACAGACTTCTGACAGGCTTATGGGTATAAATAGTCACAAGATCAGCTTGTGTTTTGGTCCAGCAGGGAAAAGGAGATCCCAAACACTTGTGGAACCACAACTGAAGTGGACTAAAAATGTAAATTTGCAGGGAAAAGCACAGCCAAAAGTTCAGCAGTGAGTTTTGGAGGGGGAGGAAGATCCTGGCTTATTACTGATGTGTGTCTGGCTTTCTCATTGCAAAAGAAGCAACAGGCAGGAATCTCCAGATGATTCCCTAAAAAAACATAGCTGTGTTTGTCAGATGTGTCCCTAGGAGCCTGGAGCGTGGGAACCAGGATGAGAAACAAAGAGGAGCATTAGAGGCCATAACTCTTAGCAGCAGCTCTTCCAAGTCTTGTCACTTGGTATCACAGAACAGAAAGCAGTAAGAAGAAGGAGGATACACAAAATGTCTCAAGGTATTGCCCAGTCAGCCACTCGCTTGTAAGCCTTACACAGCAAGTGCCTAGGGAAGTTCAAGATTGGAAACCTGCTATTTTGGAGAGGTAAAGAATTGGAAAGCTTTCAATTCAGAAATACAGAAATAGAGAAAAATAAGCCTGCGTACCCTGCGCTGCAAAACTGAAGTCCCAGCACTTGTGCTGCAAGTTTCTTCTCCGTGGCAGCACGAGTGTCACCCTGTGGTGGGCTCCATTAGCTGGGGGGCCCCAGAGGAGTAGTCGTGCAGCCTGCCGGCAGGTGGAAAGTCTGGCTTCTATGAAGACCTGGATTAACTGCTAAATTGTGCTTCTGCCAAGTCTGGTAGAAATTGGGAGCTCGGTGGGGTTTCCCGAGACATTTCAGTTGAAGTAAGAGAGCTGGCAGATTTATGCAGCCATTGAGATGTCATTTCTCAACCAGCTTCATGCCATATTGGAGCCACTGGAGAGGACAACTGAAAGAGAGAGGTGAATTTCTATACAGCCATTATGCACCACGTTATTTTTTTCCAAGGTGGGTCATCAGAGATTTAGCATTGTTCTGGTCTAGGATTTCCTCTGTGAATCATCCAGGTTATGAATCTTATGGCTCTACTACAGATCGAGACGTGGCTCTCCGCTGCACTGCCCTTTAACCCGCTAGGCGAGCAGGGAAGGACCTGGCGCCAGGTAAACGGGCATTAACACAGCGTACATTAATATATATTCAGATAGCGTAACGGATCCGTCCCCCATTTCTTTGTAAAGAAGGCACCTCTCTGTGACCCGAAAGCGAACCGCCGCCAGAACTCCTCGGAAACGAGGGCGACCAATTCAAACAAACGCCAGTTGCCGGCTCAAAGGCGCGGGCAAACAACCCCCAGACAACCGGCAGCGTCCGTGTCCGAAGGAGCCTGCGCTGGCCCCGCCGGAGGAGGGGGCGGGATGGCCCGCGGCCCCCCTAACTCAGCCCGGGGTGAGGAGGGCCCGCCGCTCTCCTCAGCGCCGGCAGCGGGAAGGCGGGAACAGGCCCCTCAGCGGCGGGGCCTAGCGCGCGCTTCCCTTCCTGAGGAGAAGCGCCGGCCTGCCGTTAGGCCCGGCCGCGGCCTGCCGGCGGGGTGAGGCGGGGGGCCGGGGCGGGGGGGCGCCGCCGGTGGTTAAGGCGGAGCGGGGAGGCGGAGGAGGGTGTTGGCTGGCTGGGGAAGCCGCTGGAGGCGAAGCGAGGCGTGCCGCGGCCGGAGGAGGCGGGCAGGGAGCCGGCTGCTCCCCCCCTTGCTTCTCCTCCCGCCGGCCGGCGAGCAGCGAGGAGAGGGACGCGGGGTGGCCCGGGCTCCTGGAGTAAGCGGCTTTCGGTTTTTTTGGGGTTTTTTTTTGGGGGGTGGGGGGGTGGGGAGCGGTTAATAGCGGAGGGGAGCTGGCCAGGTTTCCAGGGCTTCGCCCCGGGGGTGACTTGGGGGCTGTGGGTGCTGGCTGGGAGAGCCGGCAGCGTGCTCTGCTCTGGTCAGGAGAGGGGGATTCGGTGTGTGCTCTGGGCTGGAGACGCCTGCGGTAAACCTCGGGTTAAGCCCTGAAGTTGCCTTTGTTATCAGTCGGTAGCAAATGCATCGTGACTGACTGTCTCTCTTCTTCTCCAGATCTTACTTTTGCAAAGTACGGTAGGACCTTACGCTACCAAGGGCTCCCAGCCCCTTCCCCGCCCCGTTTTATTTAAGCTTTGAGATCGAAAGAATGACCGGAAAATCGAGTGTGTGGCTGTTTTATGGAAGTAGTATAAAGTCCTTGGCAGCTGTCCCATTTGTCCGCGTGTTGTCACCCCGCTCAGGGGCCGAGCGCCCCGAGAATGTCCTCATAAATGGAGATAGCGCCCTGCTGTCTCGCAGTTTATGGATAGCTGTTTGCACATGTGTAGGTATCTATATATAACAAATAGGGGGGGTTGCTGAACTCTTTAACTAGATTTTCTTTCTCAGGCAGAGCTTGTAGAATATAGTGTCTCCTATTATTAAAAAAAATGTGAATTCTGGGCAAAGAATAGCCTAGCTGTAGTTACACTGATTTTTGGAAAATGGAAACAGTTACTTCTCACTTGCACTGAACATATTCATGGGAGCACTTCTGGGTGAGAGCATATCGGTGTAACAAGTAAGTCCTAAACTTTTTTGAGTTGTCTTCTAACCAGTTGCTTCAGTAAACGTTTGTAAGCCCATTACTACAGGCAAAGATATAAATGTGTGTGTGTGTAGACCTTGAGTTTAAAACAGACAGATTTATTACCTGCTGAACTTACTCTACTGTTTACTGTAAACTGGTAGTAAAGGTGCATTGAGAGCAAGCTCCTTTCCACTCACTGCTAGGAAGCGGGGGCTCTCCCTTCTCCGCTCTGAAGTAGTTGCACTTTTCTTCTCTGCCCCGCTCCTTGCAACCCTTCCTAGTATCTCTTTATTGCCCTAAGAGGCACTCGCGTCAGAGAGCCATGCCGGCTGCAGCTGCGCTGGGCTTTCTCGAGGGGCAAAGGCATTGAACGTGCGGTGGCAGGAGCACCTCTCCAGCCTTGCCAGGTGCAGTTGGTTTCCAGCTACCTGCAGGACAGTGGCAGGCAAGGACTATTCCCTTGAAGGCTTGGAGTGCTGCGGCTGCGGGAATCTGTTACCACTACAGATCCTTGCATTTGTCTTCTAGTGGTTCTCGGGTAGTGGCTAGACTTCTCTTTATGTCTTATTTTCATTTTGTTTGCAGTCTGCTTCCATACTGAGCTCTCTTTGAACCATTCTGTAATGGGGTTTCTACCCAGAAAGTTTCCCTGCATGAGAGGCTTGCTCGAGTGTAATTACAGCGATGTTGGCCTGAAGGCTCTGAAGTCCCTTTGTAAGACAATCTTCTGACCATGGATAAGAAGCAAGCTTGGAGACTCAGCTGTTAGGAGTGTGGTGTATTTTTAATTGACGTTAATCAGACCTTTTCTTTTCCTCACTTATTTGTAGGTATGGTTCCTCAGAAATGTTCAGTGATGAGCAGTGACTGACGATTAGCTAGTAAAGACTCAGTCTGGTATTTAGAGATATAGCTAAGGCAAAATCGGGTATTGGCTCTTCTGTAACAGCAGTAAGCAGAATATTATTAAATTTAATGTTAGACATTTACCTATTTTATTTAGTCTAACTTCGGATGAAAGTTTTGAGTAGGCGCACACATGCATTAAAAATCATACACACGCTTTATATCTAATTTATAGTGTTACTTTGGTTGTATACATACGGATAGACACTTTGTTTTGCTTAGTTATGTGTGTGCACATGTATGCATGCACAGGAGCATAGTAGTAATAACTTTGTGAGCTGGGCCCTTATTATATAATGTAATATTTTCTCTAGAGATCCATTTCTACCTGGTAACCTGTCACTAATAGAAATTTGGAAAGCTGGATGGATGTGGTAGGTTCAAAGGCCGTTAACGCAAACCAGTTTTCCAAAGGAAAGCTCCTACAGGTTCCGTTCTGCTACCTACTTTGTCTTCACACAAGTCTCTACAAGCTTTAGCAAATATTTAAAAGAAATGTGCTTTTTCCACAGTTAGTTTGCAATTGTTACTTTCTACTTTCACATGTAAATATCTCGATGGTTTCAAAACAAGGGTTTGCATTTGCAAGTAGCTCTGTGAAGCAACAGCTTACTCTTATAGTGCTTGTTTACACACTGGCAAATAGGATTTAAAGAATTACTTTGCCTTTTCTAAAATATATGGGCCTATGCTGCACTTGATTTAAACTGGAGGTCTGATAGTCTAGTTCTATAAATCAGTTAATCTCCTGTATATGGCTTGGCCTTCCGGTTGTAGTCTGAGCCTGCATTTTTCTGGGGATTAGCTTTATCATTGTGGGTGTGCCCCTGCACATGATGTGAAGTCACCGGTGTGAGCAGGACCGCAGAGTTATGCCTCCGGGAGGCCACGGATAGCTGGACACATGCCTGTCCCCTTCCTTGTTGGGTGCTCTTGGGAGGATGGGAGGCCACTGAAAAGCTGAGTGCTGGGTAAAAAGGGAAATGAACACAAAATAAAAATTAGAGGCTGGAAAAAAAGTTCTGAAGCAGATCAGACAAAAGTGGGAAGATCACCCTTTAAAGAAGGAAGGCCTCCTGTGCTTCAGCTGCTTCATTGGTATTTGTGGGTCCAGACTGGAGCTACCTGGGAGTAAACAATGCAGAACACAGAGACCACGGAGGCTGCGACCTCAGAAACAGCTGTTTTGCTTTAGGGGTCCACTGCAGCTGTGCCACAGCTCTTGCTAATGTAGATGTAGCCCATTTCTTCCAAAAAGCATTACTTTAGAAAACAATTTTTATTATATAATGAACAAACCATTTGCAATCAAAACTCTTCTACAGTATCATGGTATTGCTTTTAGAAACATTTTGTATCCTTGAATAACTTTCTTCGAGCCAGGTTCCCAAGTGAACGTGTAGCTCTGTCTCAAAGGGGTTTCCAAATGCCAGATGAACTCACCCTGAGTTATATTCTGATAATGCTGATGGAGCCCAGGTTGTTGTTTCTCTGCTGGCTGGCTACAGAGTCTTGGGCTGTGCCTTTTTTTTTTTTTTTTTTTTCCTTAGCAAAGTGTTTTTCAAACCAAGTGTTGATTCTCATTTCAAAATGGTATTGAATGCATGCCCCTCCTCTGGGATTAGATTTGCATGTACTATCAGGTCTCAATCTTTATTCCACTCTATAAAACTAGGCTACTTCCTTGACACACCTAAGTAATCACCTAATTTGTAGTTATTTTTTGAACAGGTACCTGTTTGTATATGCAGGTCTATGTCCAGTCTTGTAATAAGCAAAACACCTTATTTTCTAATCCTTTCTCTTTTAGTGTTTGATTAGGGGTGGGGGGAAGAAAACTGGATATAGTTCAGTATTAGGATCAAGCTGAATGGGTAGACTGTCTAATCAAATATCTGCATTAAATATGAGGGGAATGAAGAATACCAGAAGAAAAGGGTGAACAGCTATAAATTAACTGTATCTAAAAGGAACACTTCTTTCTAATTACAGTAATTGGTTTATAGTATTTGCAAGTTTGTATTATGTGTGTGGTGGGTTTTATGGCTGATATTAAGCCCCACTAATATAGAAAGTAAGGATGACTATTTGAACTATTTAAGCTAAAGGCAATGTTGGCACAAGAACAAAAAGATATGGAAATCACCCTGCATACATTTAGTCAGTAATCAGGCTGGAGACTAGGTTTCCCACTCCTTGGATGGCAGATTTTGAAGTAATCTTTCAGTAGGACAGGAGGGAATTTAAATACTTTTATCATAAAACTTGGTAAATATATTATGATGTTTGTGTGGTGGGAAAGCTCAAAATACTTGTGACCTCAGTGTTTCTTTGTATTCCTGTTAGTTCTGAGGTACTGCGCTTGGGATTACAGCCATCGCTGTCTGTAAGTATTGCCTCATTCTCAGAAACATGCTGCTTTCTCTGGCAAGATTATTACTATCTGAAATCCCAAGAAGAATTTACAAATCAGACTTTTCCCCTCATCATCTATAAGGCATTTTTTTTGTAGGAGGGCAATGAAACAGAAGAAAAAGAAATGGTCAGGTTAAAAATACCAATAGGGGAAAGAGAAGCCAAAAAAGTTTGTTCCTTGTAGGATACATCTTAAAGCAGCTGGGATATTATCTAATGCTGGGTGGGAGAATCTTGGTAACTGAGTACAGAAAGCAAATTAAGTAGTTTGAAGCAGTGGGGACCAAGAGAAGGAATGAGGATAGTATGTCTATTCTGTGCTTTGCTTTTCCTTTATTTTTGTGCATGACAAGCACTGCAACTACTTTTGGGCATGATAGCTGACCTAGTTGCCTGTACTAGAGTGTGGGAAGGATTTTCCCCATATGGTAAACTGTTGCTTTGCTTCCACTTATTAGTGCAGGGTGGCCTGCGGGGTTTTTGGGTTTTAAGTTCTGTGTACAGGAACTTACAAATTTGTGGTGTGGTCTGTGGCTGAAAGGGACTCGTAACCCTGTAAACTGTCTAGATATTGTGGGTTATGTTTCTGTGCTTGGTTGGTGAGGTAGTTCTTGGATAATTACTTTAATTAAAGTGCCATAACTTGTGTTTAAGAACCCGAAGTAACCATCGGAGGCTTTAGGAGAGGATCTGGAGGATGGACTCCGCCATGATGTGTCAGCCACGTTTTGTACCCACTGGGTCTCTTTCTTGGTGTGTGGCTTCACTATAGATATGGCTTACAGTAGTTACATGTAGGCATCACGAGTGCATGAGTCAGTGGCCCAGACTTCTGCTGGTGAGGTAGATAACAAGCTTTGGTTGCCCTTCAAAGCGTGCTGCTTTGTTCTCTTGTTTGCTGCTGTTGCTGGTTAGGTAACAAGTAGCACAGGGCAGCCCAGGAGATTAGACCCATATCAACTGAGGAAAGAGATGCTTGATGACTGTTAGGAGTGCTGCAGGGGAAGCATCTTCAATTTTGGTTGGTTTAAGCTTTAATCACTTGCTTTTAAGATGCTTATGGTCTGACATCCTATGTAACATAGTGTTAACCACTTCAGTCTTTTAAAAAGCAAACAAGAGAGAGCTGGTAGATGATCTTGTTAAGGGGGGTGCTAATAGGATTATTTTCTGATTACATCCCCTTCTTGTTATTTGGCCACTTCCTGCATTGACACACCCTGCAAACTGCCAGTAACACGCTCTCAGAATAGTACAGCTTTAAATGCTTAAGTTACCCACAGTAAGAAACCTAATTGTGGCTTGTCTTACTGCTGTTCTGTGTGCCGTCACAGTGGCCACCTTTTAAGTAGTCCTGCAAGAAGGATCAAAAGCTGAATTAGAGGCAGCTGAGGATAGTGACTTCGGCTGTTTAGAGAAGCAGAGGCAGTTCAAGACTCTCAACTCAGCCTGGAGGGACATTGGTCTGGAGCTGTCATCATCCAAAACTTAGCTGAGAAGCTTTTGGAAGGAATGAGAAAGATTGAATTAGACAATGCTACTGTGCCAATGGCAAGTTATGCAACCTGTAGTGGTGATGATTATAAGTTTTCTATTTTTAAGTCTTCCATTGAGTGACTCACTTTATTAGATGTGTTCGTTTAAAATGGAATGTGAAGCACCCAGATTCCATGGTAATGGCCTCATAAAGCACACAGATATACAACATAACAGATTGGATTTCTTCTCTTAATTTAACAGGTTTTGCGTCTCATACACCATGTCTGATGGCAGCATACAGGGCGTCACACACTCCTATTGCTAAGCTCTACAGTTTGTATCCATCTGTCTCTTCACTTTTGCTAAAGTAGTCATCTTTCTTTGATCTCTTAACTCGCGATTCTGCGTCTGAATTTTCCACCATTCACCTTCTCTCCCTCTTCCCTTATTCCTCTCATTCTTTCCCCCAGCTTTGGCTGTGTGCTGCTTAGATCTAGCCTGATATCTTAGTAATTAGAAAGTCCTTGAGTACAGAAATGCTGGCAATTGCAGCACTTCCTTTTCAGTCACCTGGCCTCCTTGGCTGGGAGTGGGTTACACAACTCAAAATAAGATCCAGCCAACAGTCTTGCAGCTACCTGGGCTGGGCATTACAGGAAATAAGGAAGGCAAGTCACTCCTAGGATTTTTATTGGCCTAATGAGAACTGCAGGGTGCAGATGCTTGTTATGTGGGGCATGCTATTCAGAAGCATCTACCGAAGACAGGTGTTGAAATCACTTCTTTAAAAAACAGGATGTAAGTTGCGCTTTGTCTGCTTTTTGGTTTTTAAATGTGGGGCTGAAAGTGAAGCAGAACCCTGTGTTTAAGAAGTGTATTAATTGATGAAGCAGGGCCCTTGCCTGCGATGCAGGAGGTCCCGGGTCTGTTAGCTTGTGAGGTTCACCCAGGGACCCTGCTGCGGCAGGGTTGCCAGTCACCAGCCTGGGCTCTGGAGTAGGAGCTGCCTATGGAAGTGACTATTGCATGCTTCTTTATATCAAAGTAAGTGTGACTCTGAATTGCTGGTTAAGAAATGCACTGCAGGAGGGAGCGGTTCCTACTGTGACGACAACTTGTATTAACTTCTTTAACTTTCGGAAACTGAAAGCATGAACTTGTCCTGATAAATCTTTTGTGTAGCTTCCATTACATGTAGAGTAGCTTTCCTCCTCCCCCCCCCCCCCCCCCCC
>NW_010972599.1:698501-759628 GCF_000737465.1 Haliaeetus leucocephalus | reverse complement strand
TATAAAATTTTTGGTGGACTTCCCGTTATGTTGTGAGTGACTCCCCCCCCCCCCTTCCCCCCCCCCTTTGTGTTTCCTGTCAAGTTTACAGCCTATTTCTTCTTGTCAGGAATCCTTTAATAGCTAGAAGTTTGAGCTAATGTCCCTGTGAATCTTTACCAATACTCAGTTGGTTCGCTGAGAAGTGTTCCCTGTGGGTTATTTAACTCTTTGGAGAGATCACGCTGTATGCAATACCCGCTCCTTGTGGCATGCCGCTGGCTCCTCCCGTGCTGGTCAAGGGCTCCTTGCTGCTGCTGGAGCTTGTTCTAGAGCCTGTCGGGGACTTCAGCCCACACTCAAACTGAGGGCATGGGTCCAAAGGGTGCCATTTATGACCTGTATCAAAACCAAGGATAAGGCTTAACATGCACATTTACACTGTCAGATGGCACTTACAGCATTAAAGCACTGTACACTGAGCCATTTTTAAAGGTGACTCAAAGTATTTGTTTTATGGAAAGATGACTTATTTCTGACTGCATTGCTTCTCATGCTGTTTGCTATTAAAATTTTCATTAAAATAAAATTCAGTTTCCATCACAAGCTATTGATCTCAGCTTGGAAGAGAGTCAAATTTTATTACCTACTTGCAAAAGATGAGGGGGTTTTAAGCATAGGCTATTCTCTGTGTACATAGCACCTTGTGTATAACCTTTGTCTTAACTATGTGGACTGCATTCTTTCCCCTTTCATGTTCTGTGCTCTGGTTTATCCTGCTTGGTGCTGGCAGCAGCGTTTAGCAGCTGTTCTGGGACAGAACTTGAGGAAAAAACCCACAGGTGTATGTTTGGAGAGCCTCTAATTTCTCTTTGGTTGTGTGTACACTGGGGCAGTGTTTAAGCTGTCCTCCTGCCTAGCAGAGACCTTGTTGCGTGCCATTTCTCACGTGCAATGTAGTTCCTTTTGGAAAGAAGCTGGAGCATTTGGGCAGGGAGGAGATGAAATCAATATGCCCTAGTAGAGCCCCACTGAAGGGTCTGGGGCAGAGCCTCGGCATGGCTCACTGCAGCCTGGCACGTATATACTGTGTCTTTGCCGGCTGTTTGTCTGGGGCTCTGCCTGCCTGCGGTACCTGCTAATGCCCCGAGCTCAATTCAGCATAATCCAAATACATCTGCTCATACCTTGCAAATAGGGACTCACGGGTTCCTAGGATGAAATTGAGATGTTCTAGGTGTAAAAGCACTGTCTGTAGGTTTGAATGCCTGTCTAGCTTTGCGTTGGAGTGGCTTATGTTAAGCCGTATTTTCCTTTCTGTCCCTGAATAAGCTTCTTTTACTGACGGTGAGCAAAATTTATGTGGCAATTTGAGCAGCTGGTCTCCTGGGAGTGTTCCTTTCTCTGGAGAATTGCATATAATCTGGCTATCAGCTCTCAGTAGAGCTAATGACACACGTACCCGGCTGTCGGGCAGGCAGAGGGTAGCCCCTTACCAACAGCTGATGGCTGAGGCTAGAAATCCCTCCTGTATAGAGGGCACCGAGCCTGCTGGTTTCTTTATGTTATGTATGTTATCTTGCATAATGAAAGTGGCAAAATTGTTCTCTGTGGCACATCTAATTTCACCTTACTGCAGTTAGGACAGCTGTATCCACAGTGAGACTGGTGTAAGGTCCCACTGCAGGAGTGGTCCTGAACCCCATTCCCTATGTGCCTGTACCTTCATGCCCACTGTGGTAGTGCCCGGAGCTCAGGCTTGGCGTCAGCTGAGTTGCTGTAAACAGGTTGTGTTAGTAGAAAGGCTTGTCGCAGCTCTCTGCATGTTGTTATATGTGCAGTGAAAAAACTGTGCTCATTTGTGGGAAGAAGCTATGGGGCAGTCGGGTCAAGTTGTAACAGTATGTGGGCAACCACATTTGTATTCTAAGGATATTAAAATGGGACAACAGAAGTGAGTGCCACTTGGCTGTCCAGTCTGATTCTCCTTCGAAGTTAACTGCCTTTGCTGCTTTTGAAGCAGCTTCTGTACTGCTGTGGTTTCCAGCCTGGTGTATAGGTACACTCAGGTTTCTCTTTTTCTTTTCCCCCTCTTCCCGCCCTTGTTATCAGTACACATTTGTGTCTGGCTTCATGTGAGGAAACCAGCTCTGGGAGGTGGTGGAAGCGGACAGGCAAGCAGCGGCTGTTGCAGCTCCCTGAATTAGACTGCCTGTGGTTGAGTGTCAGCAATTCCAGGTGCTGGTGGAGCTCTGCAGAGTTCTGCATGTGTTGCATTGCTCGCACTGGGTTCTATAGGGTAAAAATTTTCACTGGTAGAAATTTGAAGGTGGAAAAGGTTAGTATGCCAAAAGACTGTGGTAAATAGACACCATTCTAAAGATTTTGTACCTCATCCTCTAAAGGTTTTGTACGTCATCCAAAATTTTCAAGAAACCAATTTTGAGTTGAACTTCCATTTGATTTTTATAATAATTTAATTTCTGAAGACAGACTGTCCTTTATTTATGCATATGAAGGAATATCTATTGCATGCAATGGGCAGTGGAGTTTGTTGGGTTCCTAGTAGAGATTTTGTATAGGAAACTGTTAAGTAAAAGCTGTTTGCTTGCCTCCATAGTATTGTGTTAGAGCTGGTGACAGATACTTCAAAGCTTTCTGGATCGAAGTAATCATTGTGGAGGCATGGGGGCTTTTGTTGTTTTTGCCATTTGTTTGTTTAAACAAATTCTCTGATCTGGAAGAACTAGTGTTTATCCTAGCTAATGAATGAGAACCTGCGGCATCCGTAACAAAATGTTGCCTGTCAGCACATGTGAGTACAGCAGTCGGGTACAGGGGTAATGAAAGGTCTGTTAGCGTGGCCGGTTGCTGATACTGATGGGAAGTACGGAGGAGATGGCACAGGGAGCTCCTTCAACTGAAGCAGCTGAAAGCAGAGACCTTGGGTCTGTGCCTGCTATTTGCAGAGGCCTATTGGGAGATGGAAACGGAGATGTAGCTCTCTGAACACGAAAAGCCGTTGTAATACTAGTGAGTATCTTATTTCCCAGCACTGGCCCAGTACAGCTTTTATTTAGTACATGAGCATATTCTGTTTGAGTTTTTTTAACAAAAAAGTTATCAGAAGAATTGATATTTCAAACTACTGAAAAATAGCATAAGGCTATCTATGTAGCTCAGAATTGTGGTGAACGTTCAGTTTATTTCTCCTGATTACTTTAGTAAGTTTGTGCAGGATTGTTGTACAAACAACTTAAAAAATCTACTACACAACTCTGGGGGAATTTGTGCTTTTTTTCTTCATATATGCAATGATACTTCTAGCGTGATTCACAATGAGATAAACTTTAGATTTAGATTGATGCAGTAAGGATTTTTTAACCCATAGCTAAAGATGTAAAGGTCAAATAGCTACGGTATTTCTTCAGTTTTAAAAACTTGGGGTTTGTTCGTTTGGTGGGTTTTTTTGTGGGGGTTTTTTTTTTTTAGATGTATTGATAAAATGCTTGTTAAAAAGGTGCAGTAGAACATGCAGTCCTAAGATCATTATTTCCTTGTTTTAAAAGCAAAAATAAATTACTTCCAAAGCTGTCTGGGAAACGGCATTTTTAAAGTAAACTGGTGTAGGCAATGACCACTGAGACTTTTAGTCAGTGGTTTGTATACCTTGTGCTGCTCTAATTCAGTCTTAATGAAAATGTAACGGTTTAACTCTGGTAGGTACGCACCTGCTCTTCAAAATAAAGTCTTGGAAAAGGTTTAAGGAGGCCAGGGGACACGAAGCAAGGATTAGTGTCGGCCGTGCTTTCAGTTACCCTGGTTCTGCAGTCTGCCCCTCTGCAGGCCTGGTTTGACCTTGGGTGGAGGGTGCCTTGCTGTGCAGCGGAGGGTGCAGGTGCTCAGCACTTGGCTAGGAGCCTGTTGGACTGCGCTTGCCATCTCACACCAGCTGCTGAGCTATGGCTCTCAATTAGTTTGTTCATAGTTAAAGAACTTTTGAAGAGTTTAGCTGAACAGGGATAAGTAGGGATTTGTGCTTCAGCCATCACCCTTTCTTACAAAATTTGGTGAAACACTGAAAGGATACACTTCCATTTGTTTTCTTGAAAGCCAGTATCTCTGCAGACATGTAAGCCGGCTTGTTGGAAGATGCTAATTTGTTCTTTTTAAACTCTCTTGCATTCTAGACCATATTGTGTTCCCGGAACAGGCACCTGTGAGGGTTTCATACTCTTACTTGAAGTGACTCCTTTGCTGATGCGTAAGGTGTGTGAAACTACTTCAAGACTGCCACCAGTTTGCAGTCTGAAAGACAAGTTATTATTCTAGCAACTCAAAGAAACCTTATGGTAGAAGTGTGTAGTACACAGAGTGCTTGGATGATGTGTATGTATTCACCATCACCATATGCTTCGTGTGGCTATAGATGGTATGTGAACTGATGTTGATTGTCTTAGTTCTTTATTTTGTAGGAGATGATGAGCGTGGTGATGGCAGTGCAAGTCTTCCAGCTGCTGTTTTAATTCTTGTGCAGTACTGAATTTCATATTGTGTTACGACTTCATGAGTATCCGTAGGCGTTTTCAGGTATGTAGAAGTGATATTACAAAAGGTTGTCTGAACAGATTTAAGGTGGTAGGGTTTAGCTGATGGGTAGGTTTTACTTTTTAATTTGGAGGAGTGAGAGATAAGCGTACAGGATAGGGTCTGATTCTGAGGCACTCTGCTCCTTTGATAGGACGTTTCTCAGATTGCTCAAATCGTGTCGTGCGAGACTTGTGCCAGACCGACGGGAGAGGGTACCTGCAGGCGACAGGCCTGCGTCCCAGCATGCGTGGCTGTCCCACGAGCTGGCTGTGCTGGGCTGCTGTTCGCTGGCGAGTCCCCCCACGGGCAGCATTCCTCGTCGGGTGCTTGCTTCCCTCTTGCAGTGGTAGCCCCCGTGCGATGCAGCTGGGCAGTGGACCGCAGACCTGACGGGGACCCTTGCACCCCTTGGGAGCTGGAGCCGCACCGCGGTGCAAAGTGAGGCTCTGCAGCGAGCATAAGGGGAGGTATAGGGCTGGCTGCAGCAGTGTGGCAGCCTGGCTATCTGTGATAGATAGCACCCTGGCATAGCACTTCTTAAGTAGCTGTGTACTGGTGGTGGTGCGGCTGCTTGCTGTTGCTGGCAACAAGGTCCCAGGCCTCTGACTCAAGGCTTACTCCCTATTTCTGTGGAGGTGCTGTAGCTTTTGATGCCAGGTTTTCACAGTAACTTCCCTTTCAGAAACTTCCCTTACTGGGGTTTTGTCTGTTGCCTTTCCCTTTTACTCCTCCCTGTCATGCTATAAAGGAAAGATGAAGTTGGTCTTTTCTGAGACTGAAGTATGAAGTAAATGGAAAATGTGATACTCTACATATGTACCAAGAAAGGTTGTTGTGGTGGGAATCTTCAAGAGCATACATGCTGCTCTTCAGAAAAACGTGTGGGAAGCTGCAAGTCTTGGCCTTCTGTACAATAATTGCTTGCATACAGTACGTACGTACAACATCTGTACATCAAATGTTTGCGTACAGTAATTGTGTGTGGAATTTCCCATGACACTGAGTGTGCTGCAAGCAAAGTGCATGGGGAATGAAGTTAAGATCTACGCCATCTTAAAAATGAAATTTTCTTGTTTGGTGTGTGCCTTAAGCATGTGTGGTGTATTTTTTAAGAAGAAAGAGCAATTATGCTAGCTGGAAGAACTAATACGAGAAGAAAGATGTGTACAGATGTATGATAACATATAGTATTTCTTGTTTAATTGTCTTTATAAGGCCAAAGAAATAACTCTTCAGTTGTAAGTAGTTTGCTGCAAATCTTGACAAGAAAGCTGTACGCTGCCCAAAGTAATGGTTTATACCAAACACACCAGACTGGGTTATAAGATGGGCAGCAGCTGCGGAGGGAGGGCTGCGAAGTCTCTAGATCAGCAGGCACATGGTGAGGTGCCGTGCCGTGCCAGAGCTGTGCTGGACCACAGCAGCGGGGACGACGCGCGGGGCCTCGCTGGAGGACCAAGGCAAGGGCTGAGCCCTGTAGCCAGGGTCCTGGTGAGGCTACCGGGGCCTCCCCCCCCTGCCCAGTCCTGGGATGGGGAGCGGCTGCAGCTCCCTGCTCCTGGCCCAGGGCCACTGCCGCCACGTTGTAAGTCCGCTGGTGTTCTGGTGTTGGCACGGGGCTGTACACGTTGCCTGCTTCTGCTTTAAGCCTTAACGGTGTTAAATCTCTTGTATGGAGACTGCTGGGTGAATCTGGGGCTTGGACAAAGGTGTCTTCATAACTGGAGGGCTTGGAGCGCTGACGGGAGTCCTTCAAACTTGATGTATGTTGTTTCTAATGCGATGCGAGCTACCGCGGTCCTGGGAAGATGGATTAGGTTGTGCCTGCTTAAGATTCAGGTCAGTTCCATGCAAATTTTTCATTCAGTATCCGAACACTGGGTCTTTTAGGAATTTGCCTGACCCACATAGGGCTAGTTTTAAACCCTCTGTAGCTAGATGATAAAAGTTCTATGCTTACTTCAAGCCACTTAATCTTGTCCACTGTCTCTGCTGCTGCTTCTCACTGAAGGACTTGCTTCCTGACTAGCAGTGCATTGCTTCTCCACTGTTCCCAAGTAAGACAAGCTTTGTTGGTATACAGTGAATACAGGGATCGTAATTCCTGGCCGGAAAGCAGGATGGAGTGCTGTTAGGCAAATGTGGTTGTAGAAGTAGTTTGATGGGACTGGAGGGTAGCTTGTCAAGCAGATCAGCTGTTCTGTTGTGGTAAGGATTTGGTGGCCATCTGGCTGATGCTGGCATGTTCTTGTTCTGCTTTTGCCACAGTATTGTAAGTACTTGTCACATATAAGAGTACGTAAGAGTTTAAATGAGGGGTGTGTGTACATATCTACTTAGATATCTAAATACTCTTTTGTTGTTCAGCTTTCACAGCAAATAGCAGAGCACTCTGGCTTGCCTCTGTCTAGTCTTTGTTTGGAAATTATTAATATTGTAATGAAAATCGCTAATTAATATATTGCTGCCCCAAGTTTCAACTTGTCACCACACTGTCATTAGTTTCTACAAATGGTCTATTCTGTGTAGCCTAGATTCTAACATGGTAAAACTGCCTATTAATTTTTATCTTCTTTTCTTACAGTAAAAAATGGCATTTCAGAAGGCAGTGAAAGGAACTGCTCTCATTGGAGGAGGTGCCATAGCAACAGTTTTTGGCCTCTCTCAATTTTCTCAGTATAGAAACAAACACGTAAGTATTAATTATGATTTCTGATAAAATATGAAACTTAAAATCTGTTTGAGCGTATGTTAGGCTTATACGAATAGTTTTGTTTGGAAAGGAATGCCAAGAGCCTCTCAGCTTGATTTGGTAGGTGCTAATCTGGAGGGTGGCATTAAATGATGTTTCACTATTGTAGGCCTTTAACCAGGAGGGAACTGCGATTCTTGTAAATCATTTTTCATGTTTAAAAAAATGACCTTTGTGTACTACTAGGGATTCTACTTAGTTGCAGGAGTGGAAAGTACCAATTGAAGTATAAGCTCTAAGTAGAGTTTGGACAGTATTTTCAGACTTAGAAGGTTGAAGTAAAAAGCAGTAGCACTACCTCTGAAAATCTCAGCTTCAAAACAGTCATGGTGCCAGCTCTCTTTCAGTACAAAAAGCTGAAAACTGTTTGAGGATAGGATCTGTGCCAAAGAAGTCAATGGTGAGGCTTCTGTTGTTTCTGGTGGGCATTGGCCTCTGTCCGGTGGGCACAACCTAGACAACTGGTAAGCTCGAGGTACAGTTCAGTGCTGTCTTCCAGATAACCAAGGCACAAAAGACAGAATAAATTCCCTGAGCAGTGAAGGATGATGTTGGAGACATACTGTTAAAATAAAGTAATGGCAGTAGAAAGAGGTGCAGTAGATTCCAGTGTCAGTTTGTGTATTGATTCTTGCTGTTGTAGAAAATAGATTTCATTGGCATATCTGCTCCTCACAGTAAAGTCGGAGTCGCCATGCTCTTTAACTTGTTTCTCTATGCAGAAGCCAAGGAGAAATCGGTAAAAGGAAGTTGTGGACTTGTTTCAGGTAGAGCTGGTGTGGGTCAGCAACTACTCTGTCTTAAAGCAAATAAATGCCTATTGTTTTAATGCAGTTGTGCTGTGCTTTAGAGTTTTATAAAATAACCATGTCTAGGCTTAGTAGATGTGTATAAGGGAACATGTCTTCTGATCTTGTGTTAAATGTGGGCTGTGAGGCTGGTACCTTGCATTCGGCCAAAAATATTTGCAGTCAGTGTTCCGTAAAATGGTTGAAGTAGGTGTAGTCAGAGCTCTGGCCTGATTTGCTTCAATCTGGATTTGGAAAAAGCTTAAGCCCAAGGAACTACCTCCTCCTTCCTTTGAGATAGTATCAATCTGAGCAGCTAGGTGAGCAGGTGCTCATTTCGCGTGGTGTTTTCTGCTTCTCACCTTAGAAATGTAATCAGTCAGCTCTTTATCTAGACAAGCTGTTACTCTGTGAACTGCTTTAGTTACCACACATTTACTATAAGTTGCCATTCAAATTGGGCAAACTGAAAATAGGAACAGAAGTGGATCTTAATGGTCTAGTCGAAGGTAAAACAGTGGGTGATGGGAGACAGTCTTCACTGAGCTCCATGAAGGTGTGTATTACGTCTGAATAAATGATAATCTGAGTCTTCTGGCTGTTTCTATGGGGAGGAGGAGTAGCAGCAGCTGAAGTACTGGTAAAGCAAATGAGATGAGTCATTTCTGGGGAACCTAGCTGGAAAGTAGATAAGCCAGGATCCTTATGGCTTCAGAAAAAATGTTGCTGAAAATAAAACCTAGCATTTAAAGTGAGCTTCCCATTGGGCTGCCTGTCTTGCACCTAGCTGATAATACTGTTTCTAACTCTCTCTGGAGTCTTTATCACAGGATTTTACAATCTGGCTTCATTACTGTCAGAAATGGCAGCTTCAAATTTTAGGACTGTTAAATAAGAGAAGGAGTTGGAAGGGAAAAGTGATCTGGATGGCTCACTTGTTGTATATGCAGTATTCCAGAATTCAGGGAATTCCCATTTTTCTGGGACTAGATGGCTGTTGGATGGTTGTTACAAATTTCCAGAGACAGATCAAAACCCAGAGTTTTACAGAAGGTGGTCATGGTGTCAAAATGAAATAACCGCTTGTCCCCCAATTTCTAAACCTATTGTGTGGGATCAGCCTACAAAGGATCTGAAAATTTCCAGCATATGTATAAGCAAATGGATCTGTCAAGTGAACAGCATGTTGTTTTCATGTTGTACTAACTTGCATATTTCCCATGTGATGTCCCTTAAAGCTGCTGCCTTAAACACCTAATATAGGGCAGCAGGTGGAATGTAACTGGAGGGATTGACACAAAGGAGGACAGTCCATTTGTCGTGTTGACATATCTAAGCTGTGGGCATGTCCCCCAGCCCAAGTGTCCTCTTTTTAATAATGCCTGCCAATCAAATATATGCTAGGGCAAAGATCTTGTCTTCCTTTGCCAGAGAAGGATATTGCCCCAAGATGTGCACTAATTGGCTACACATTGTAGGAAATCTGTTGTTATTTTGAGAGCAGAATCCAGCACATAGTAAGACAGAAATAAAATGCTCAGGTTTTTTACCCATGTTCATATTGCTTCACTCAGTGACTGGTTGTCTGTGCTGTGACTAGCACCTGGAATTAGGGGCATCCAGTTACAAAATAAAGACCCCGGCTGGCTAATAATCCTGAACACACCATCTAGTTGATCTGTCTTTGTTTTCCATGTTCACTCACCTGGTGTTCAATGTTTCTGTGAAACTTGTCTGTCCCAGATAATTCCAAGGGAGTAGCTGAAGGGTGGTAAAAGTTCTGGCCCTTGCGAACGGGTGGGAGGCCATCTGGATTTGTTAGTCGAGCATACTAGTGGATGTTTTGCCTACTAAAAGGGATGACTGTTGGCAATTTCTGATGTTGAAATTTAAATTGTCCTTGCTAGGTTTGAGAGTCAAAGCCTGACTGTGAGGAGAATGGCACAGTTAGCAAGGTTAACCTTGTCTGTATGTAAACAGCTGTGAAGTGTTTACACCTTGGAAATAAAACATTCCATTGATTCAGATCTGTCCTGGTTTTCAAGATTTTTGTCCCAACTTAGTTTTCTATACACACGCACACACACGCACGCACGTGTGCTGACATTTTGGAGCACATTTCTGCAACAGCAATTGAGGCAATATAACCTGAGAATATCTATGTATGGCATATGCAGGCATACAACCAGTTTAGCAAATTGCCCTTATTGTGTGTTGGGTTTTTTGGCAACACACAGTTCCTGCCGAGCAAAGGGAGGATGGGAACACATGTTGACATGACAGAACTGTTGTTGAATTTAACTCATAAGCTGACGGATGAATATTGCACTTCTGTGTCTTTTATAGTAACCTGATCGCCAGGATATTTACTGAATTAATAAGCTGGTTTAGCCTAATGCTTTGTGTAAGGCAATAAGTAGGAATGACACTAATTCAAGCAAAACCTCTTTCAGTAAACACACAGGAGTCATTCTTTCATATTGAATAACCATTACCCTTAAGGAAGCTGGTCAAGCTTTCTGTGCAGCCTTACTGACTTAGGCTGTTGCGGGCAAATGCATAAGTCTGACAAGAAGGCTCTTGGTTAGATTAAAAAGAAAAACCCTTTTCCAGAGAAAAAGAGACAGTTGGGGAACTCTTCACAGCAGGCAGTACAGACGTCTGAAGAAACTAGTCCCTCCTAAACTGTATTCTGGTAAAGCAACAGTGTGCATCAGTGCTACCACTGTAAAGGAAATTAATCTTAAACAATACAGGAACTCTCAAATCCATGTACCCTACATTGACTACCAGTCATGAAGTCCTGAAAAGAAGAATTGTATCTGAGATGAAGTTGGAACCCTCTGAGACATAAAATACACAGGCTACGTACATAATTGATTGATTTGGCCTCAAATATTCAGATACATGAATGGCAAAGGTGATACAGCCGGCCTTTGCTAGCTGTTTCATCAGTGCTTCTAACACTAACGGTGATAGAGAAATGGAAATACCAGTTTCTCTTGCTTCCTGTAGATGCTGACTGAATTGCTGCATTCTTGCTTTTTCTGCCATTATTTTAATGCTGAGCCAAGTGGGGTAGTACTAGATATGATGTGGGTATTCTTTGATGTGCCAAGTTTGAATTGGAGACCGCCAATGATTTCCCCCCACCCCACCCTCCCCATAATCATTAAGGGAAAAAGCACTGCTTTGTTTTGGAGTTGTAAGAGATTGCTGTCTTTTCCTAACTAAGCCCACTAGGCAATCCTTCTCTCTTGCTGGTGCGTAAGGACATTGTTGGTCAGTAGGAATTGCTCATCAAGGTGAATCCAACAGAGTGTGATAATAGGATAATGCATTGGGGCCTGCTTTTGGGGTTTTTTGATTACTTTTTTTTTTCCTCTTTTTAATGAATAAGGATGACGAATTTGACTCTGCAAACCTACCTAGAGATTTACATTAGCAAATTAACAAGAATGCTTGCTTATGGATTACTAGATCACTTTATAACTTCATGATTAAATTCAAACTGCCAAACTAAATTTCTTCTTGCTAAGAGTGTAATCAAAACCATTCAAGGAACTCTTGCCTGAGAAATTGTAGATATAAACAGCAATTGCTTATTTCAGTAAACATACTTGTTCACTGCCAAACTAATCACGTTATTGCAGATGGGATCCCTGTATGCAGCTTTTCTTCACTCTCGCATTTAATTGACAGCAAGATGAATCATATCTATATCAATTCCTAGTGCGCTAATCACTTTCCTTATATTTCAGTGCTAATCGCTATGCTCTTGCTATACCAGTGGCTATCTGCTTGGGACTCTGGTCTGTGTTTTACTATAAGCCATTTGTTGTACACAATGTGTTTAAAACCAAAACAAAAAATATAGTCAAAACCAAATTCTGCTAGTACTTCTTGAACTCTAAATTTTGGTTTTCACGTATCCTCTTATTTTCCTGAAGTTAAGTTGTGCACTTTGAAAATAGTCACTTGTTTTGCTGAAGAAGGCATGTCTGGAAACATAGTGCAAAACTAATTTTGAGATGGGGATTTTCACTTTTTTAAAGTTTAAGAAAGTTGAGCATAGGTAGTTGAATTTGCTCAACCCAAACACATGCAAGACTAAGCCATGGGTGGTTTTGGTCTTCACAATTTCCTTCTTGTCACTGTTGTCTCCAAATCACAGGGTGATATTTAGGGAAGCTAGGAAATTGGCATCAGCTCTCTGTACTCTCTGTAATGATACAGGACTAAAAAGCATGCTTAATGCAACAGCTTACCAAGGAAAAACCAGAGACCGTGTAGGAAGCCACAAGTAACACTTGCTATGCAACCCAGAAAGCTGCAGAGTTGTCACAGTTTTCAGGTATTCAAGGGGAAAAACCTTTCATGCACTGCTTTTTCATTCCCTTTTGGGAGGGCAAGTTGTGCAGAGCTGCTGCCGGAGGCAGTCAGAGGGGTCACAGCAAACCCCTGCAGAAGCACAGAGGCAGGAGGGTTGTCTTTACAGCCGTGGAGGAAGGAGTGAACACAGGAACAGTTGGATCCTCTCAGTGTTTCCCTCCTTGTGTTCATCACTCCCTGGAAAAAAGTGTTCTGGAACTGCGTCAGTGTACCATACTTTAGGAATATAAAAGTTTCTATCATGCTTTTGGGGATATAAAAGTTTTTAGCACTGCTAGAGACGAGTAAGCTGGGGAGAGAGCAGAGCAAGAGGCAAAAGTAGGTGGGAATATACAGAATTCATTGGTCAGAAGAATAACGTGGAAGCTGAGTTTCTCTGAAGTGCCAAAACTTTGTACCTTGTCTGGTGATCTTTGCCAGCTGCCACGTTAGTATGTAAATATGTGAGAGCGAGGGGAGACTGTAATTGGGAGGCTCATCAACATTCACCTCTGCTTCACTTTGACTCAACCTCTCCACTGTCTGTGTGTGTCTCGTACCTCCTTGAACTCCTGGGGCTGGCAGCGCATCTGTCTCTATTTGAGGGTTGCGGTGGGTTTAAACAAGCTTCTAATTAGGAGACCTTTCGTTACTGTGCATTTGTAGTCGGTGACTAAGCCTGGGCCACAGTTGGTTGAGTGCTTAATGCACCCAGTCACACGCCTGGAGGGGTAGCCCCTGCCCAAGTGCTTGCTGGGCTGGGGGCTGGGGCTGGCAGGGCCGGAGGTGACCCCAGTGGAAACCACCAGCACCGTGCTTAGGAAAAATCAGTAGTAATACTATAGCCTGAGTTCTAATTTGCCAAACTTCAGTTGTTTGAGATCTGAATTTTCACTTTATTTCTGGGAAGATATGGATCCTTAATATAAAGCAAAGCACTCTTTCTCTAGTCTAGCTTTCCTTATTGATTGAATTGTAACACGTGCAATGAAGGTGGTTGCTGCTATCCTAAGTAATTTGCATGAGCTACTTGCATTATAGTCAATATAATCCATGATTATAGGATGAACTTGATCATTAACTATCTTTTCAATGTGCTCTTCCTTTAGACGTGGCTACTAGTTATTAGATTTTATTTCCAATTGTATAGTAGTGATAGGAACATTGAGAAATAATGCATTTCAATCATAATACTGCTGAAGAATAAGCAAATAATTTTGAACAAAAATATTTAGGTTGTGTGCACCATATAATGAATTGTGCATGGCTGGACTGGCTGTTAATTTACAGTGGACACGTTGCAAGAATTGCTTTTACCTTTAACTCACAAGGTCTGCTTACAGAGCTCTATGACAACCAGTGAATTACTTGCCAAAGAGGAACTCCCACTGTTTGGGTAGCTACTCATGGAAACCTGGTCAGCTGTGCATGTGAACAGATGGTGGCAAGCGACTGAGTTACCTTTTGTCAGTCAAGCTATTTTAATATTGCAGGTGTATATTCCCTCCCCATTGCAAACGATGGGGAAGGTGGCTGGAGTTCCTAAAACCTGGAGGTGGCTTACATTAGCGGAGAGCTTTTCAGAAGTGCAGTGATCTAGGAGCATCTATCTGGGAAACTCAACATGTGGGCTGAACAACGATAAAACACCGAGGCAGGGTAAACGGTGCTTGTGATGGTGTGTTTGCAGCGTGGGACTGGACTTAGGAGCTATTTCTGTGGCAATTGTAATTCACTGCTAGTGCAATAAGCAATAAATTATAGAAATAACTGAACAACTTGCCTAGTTCAGTTTATTCAAGGAATGTTTGGAAATAAAAACTTAGAGAGCTTACTTGCACATTGTAAGCAGTGGATGGAAAGAGATTAGACAAATTCTTTTAGATGATAGTAAGAAAGTAGTATTTTGTGTTTGGTCACTTGAATTTGTGTTAGTTTACTCTGTCTAGGAGATCTGGACACAAGCTATTTTACATCAGTTAAGTCTGCCATTTGCACTGAAGACTGGATCATGCTCGGACCTTAGACTGTAGGGTTTAAACAGGTTTTCCTTGTGTTGAAAGTGTTTATAATTTTCAGGAAAGTCTGAAAATGTTAATTCTTAGTGTCCTGTTTGTTTATTTTGATCCATTCTGAATTGGTCAATTAGTTCTTCTGTCCTGGCCCCCTTGTCTGGGTAGCGTAGGCATTTATTTATTTTCACATATGTATTTCAAATCAGTAGTGGTTAAAACAGTTCCTTTGGAAGTGCTAGATACTAATAAAAGCACTCCTCTCAATCAAATGAAATTCAGAGCACCAAAATCTGTTTATTTCTGAAATAACTGGCTCAAGTAATGTTCTCAAGGTTGGGTGGGGGGGTCTGCTGCCAAGCTGGGATGTGCTGTGGGTGTTCTGGCTCCGTAGCCAGTAGTACCTGGACTACCCTTCTTACATTGTAAATGCAGGTGCCTTGTCTGCTAGCTACACTTACACACAAGTGATTACTCTGTTACGGAAAAGATGGGTTCTTCGGGTCTTAAAAAGTAGTGGTGAGAGAAATTTAGTGTCTAATTTCGTGCAGAATGAGAGACAATGGTGAATGAGGAAAAGAGCTGAAATAAAAAGCAAAGCTGGAGCTGAAAGCAAAGAGAAAGCAAGCATGACTTTTGTGGTCTTGCACCCTATTTAACTGTCTGAACAACTATGATATCTGCCTGTAGCCCATTGTATGTAAAATTAGTGTGATGAATATGAACCCACAGTGATGGCACTCATAACATAGATTGTGAAGTATATGACCAGTAATAGGGTTTGGGAATTCCTGTGAGTGTAAAGGTTTTCAAAATTCAGTTTAAATCAATGGTAACAGAAGAGAGCCTTTAGAAACTGGTTAAAACCTTAAAATTTAAACTGTGGCCCATATTAATTGACTGAGCAAGCAAGCATGTGGCCTTTCTCACCATGGTCACTAAATGGAGAGCAGCACTGGCTCGTGGAATATCAGGCAGAGTACTAGAGAGATTCTCAAAGCTATTCCAGTAAAATCTGAACTTGTCTGGAAACTGCCACATCATTAAGTTTTGTCACTTTAAAGAAAAGGTGTATTTTAGCGTGCTGTAGGATACAAATAGCTTTGCTTTGAAGATTTTCAAAAAGGATATGGAAATGGTGTTTCTTTGGTGTTTTAGTATACTATATTTGACAGTAAACGACATCGTCTCACGAACCTGATCAAATTTGAGCTTAGATTAATGCCACTGTACAAGTAACCAGTTTTAAAATATAAAGTGTACATTCATCTTTAAGTCCTTTGCTTTGATGGATTTTTTTGGTAGAGGGTTGAGAGCCTAACCATGTGTCTGTTTATTAAAATACTTCCTGAGCATCCTGTAACATTTGACATAGCAGAAGACTCTTCCTAGAAATAATTAATATAGGTAGTAGTGCTTGAGTATAGCATTGTATTGAAGTAGGCAAGATGAAGTAAATGTGTGCTAACCCTTTATGGTTTTAGTACTGTTTGTTGCTCCATAATGTTTTAATACAATATTATTATTAGATATAGGTGAAGTGACTGGGAATATTTGAGTTTACCTTTATGGTTATAGAAAATGTTTGGTTTGTGGGGGGGGGGGGGTGTACGCATGTGTGTGTATATGCACATCCTCATGTGTTGTTTTTAATCTTTAATCTGTAGAGTACCTTTGTGCATGTTCAAGCTGCAGAAGCTGTGACTGTTCCAATAAAGAACCATCTCCCCACAAGAGAACAACAAATTTTGGCACTGCAAACCACAGGTGAATTTGATGTCCTTGTTATAGGTGGAGGAGCAACAGGATGTGGCTGTGCTTTAGATGCAGTCACTAGAGGTAAGGCTTGAAAATTTAATTGCATTCTTATTCTTGGATTACATGGTTTATAATAAATTTATCAGATTGGCTTTTCAAAAGTACTTGAAGATAGAGAAGGTGTACTCTAAATGCCTGGTTATAAAATTTCTGTTCTCAGAAGCTAAAATGAACTTGAAGAAAAAAATGTCATTGCATTTTGTTGTTTCAGCAGAGTCTTTATTGTCTAGGTACTTGTATGCAGTTGTCTAACCTTTTTGCTGAATGGTCTTGGATGGACTTCTCATTCTCTGTTGCTCCTCACTTAGTGGGTTTATCTGTAGTCACATTTCACTTGTTTGTGCAGGAGAATATCTGCAGTAAAGAAAAGACAAGACTTGCACAGCACTTTTAGCAACTGTTTTGAAAGGGCCAAGCGTGAACTCTAGATGAGGCACAGTGGCTCTGCAGCTCGTATTTCTTATAACATGAGATATCTGTAACTTCTGCTAATGCATTGTAGCTGCTTAGTATATTGCAGGTTTGGAGAAGTCTGTCTGGATTTCAGTGAAAGGTACTAGCACCATTCAGTCTGAAAGTACATACAGTAGATCTGCGCTCCAATTTCCTCTCTTTTGGGGGAATAGCTATGTAACTGACTTAAGAAGCTACTAGAAGCAGCAGAATTGATGTTAACTTTATGCGTAGCCTTAACTTATGGAAAGCTCAAGGTAAAATGAGTTTAAGCTAATGCTTTTTACCTGACTTCTGCAGGAGGATGAGAATGTGTGTGGTTACAGTTGGTTGTTGCCCAATAGATGTGCAGATGTTGCCCAATAGCTCAAGCAGTTGGTCAGACATGTGAAAAACTCTGTTCAGGGAGTGAAAAAGCAGGATGCTAATGTCCACTCTGTCTGTGTCATCCACCTCACACAGTAACTCTGAAATTGGCCAGCAGGTTCTAATCAAATTTGACAGGTCTTAAAGAGGG
The DNA here is from genome assembly GCF_000737465.1 of Haliaeetus leucocephalus. Taxonomy (NCBI): domain Eukaryota; kingdom Metazoa; phylum Chordata; class Aves; order Accipitriformes; family Accipitridae; genus Haliaeetus; species Haliaeetus leucocephalus. The sequence goes on along the minus strand of NW_010972599.1, from coordinate 742,348 downwards.
TAAGTAATTTTACAAGTTTAATGAAAATAGATCTTCAGATACAGAGATGAGAATGCATGGGTACAGTTTCTGCAGGAGAGGCTGTAGCATCAACTCCTGTTCTATTAAAATGCTATATTCCCCCAGAATATAATAATTTTATCCAAAAAGCTATGTAAAAGACTTGTGAGAAAAGTGTGTCTTGGGATGTGTTCCCTCAGTTGTTTTCAGTAGAATCAGCCAATGAGAGAGAGAAGCAACCTTCCTTAGTTTCTGTGTTTGTAGTTCTGGTTTTGGAAATAAAATGGGGGGAAAAAAAAAGTGTAAAACATAGTAGATAGCCATAAAGTTCTTCAGGTTCCTTAACCTGTAGATACGTCTTAGAAATAAGAGGCAAAACCTGACTCCAGAAGTGTTTTATAGCTTGATTTGGACAATACTTGTCCAGAAGGTGTGGTAATTTTGAAGTAGATAAAGCAGTTATCTACCATTGGTAGATACATGCAAACTCAAATCTGGTTAATTTTTTTTCATGTATTATTAAAGATTACTTGGGATCTTTTCACTTCTGCCTCTGCTATGTTGTGGTAGAAAAATGCAGTTGTAAAGCATACAGAAATTATTATAGGTAATATATGTTTATCCTTTTACTAGACATTCTGACTGTATCAGTAGATTTCTGAAGTGTGAAATATTCCTAAGCATTTGGTTAATGAATTGTGTATTGTTGCTGTTCATTCATGGAACTTGCTCTTTTATTATGTTTGCTTCGCTTAACAACAAATTTTGCTTTTCATGTGTTTGATATATCTTCGCCAAATTATTTCTGATTGTATCCATTAATCTTCAGTCACATTTGACAAAAATAAATTACTCTGATCTTTGGAAGTTACCAGTAATAATTAGATTTTTTTTTTAAGGACACAAAAGTTTTGGGAGACCAATAGATGTTAAAATGTATGTTCACCAACCAATAACGTAAAGCACGCCTCAAAGAGGGCGAAGGAAAGGCCCAAGGGATAACTTCTAATACAGATGATGCTCTTCTCCTTGGGTATGCATCGTCATGTTGTTCCTGTTGGTTTTGGTACCAGTATCATTGAATTTAATTCACTTTTTGCTTTGCCTGCCTAACTTCAAAATTCTGCCAGCCATGGAGGGGGTCAGTTATGCTAACTTCTGTAACACAGATTGTCCTTCCACATATGTTTTAAGTGAAAGATTGCCATGTACTTGTCGTATGGTGCTTATCTTGGTTGGCTTTACTTATGCTGGATGTTGGAAGTTGGTGGTGGTTGTCTTGTAGGTATGTGCCAAAGGACGTGGCCAGGCTGTTGCCTGTATCTTATCATTAAAAGGCATCTGTTAATCATCTGTTTCCTGCAACTCTTCCTTTCACCTGACTTCCATCACATAACCTGGTGTCAGTCTCCTTCACGAAGAAGATGCCAGCACTTCCCTTGTACAAGGGATGTTGTGTTGACTGTATTAGGGTGTATGGTTTCATAGTGACTTCAGTATAAAGCAGCATGTCTTCAACCATGAAAAGTTTTTTCCTGGCCTTCAGGGTAACTGGGAACACAACTTCTGCAACAAACATGCCAACCTCGTTCCAAGTGTTTGTTAGAATAAGCATTATAATGTTCGGTTATAAAGCACTTTGTGTTCTGCATTTGGCTGACCGTCTGTGAACCATGTGGTTATCCCTTCCTTGTGCTGGTCAAACTGTCAGCGCCTGATGGTGTCAGGGAACAAGCGTGCGCATTTTTGAGTAGACGTTTTTTCTTAAATACTTAGTAATATCTTATAACTACTGTTTTGTGTGTGTCTGTGTGTCATGTTCTCTGGTGAGCTCTCCCTGAGCGGTGAGCATGTCTGTGGCTGGCTCTCCTCTGGCTTTAGGCACCTCTTGAGCAGACTGTAAGTAAGCAGACAAAGATGCTGGTTGTCTGCCTCTCTAGTATGCTGTTTAGTGTGATAGGTTTAGAGCTGTCTGCTGCAAAGAGTTAAAAGTATTCATGAAAATATTCTGTTCCTGCCATGAATACGAACTATAATTTGCTTGAGGGAGCGTGGCCCCTATAATGTACTGTAATGCCTTTCTATTGTGAAATATCCAGGTTTTAATGTGCTTCTGTTTAAGTTCTGTTTTGACTTTTCCCTTAGGAAGGAGGCTAAAATTTTTCATTACAATATAGACAGTGCACTACACTTTGAATACAAATTTATCCATGTACAGAGTAATTTTTCTTGTGATTGTCTCTACCCTAGAGAAGTGTCTTTAATGAATTACATACAAATTGTGTAATTTAAGAAGTTAATTTGGTTTTCTGGTAACACAGGACTAAAAACAGCCCTTCTAGAAAGAGATGATTTCTCATCAGGGACCAGCAGCAGGAGTACTAAATTGATCCATGGTGGAGTGAGATATCTTCAGAAGGCCATCATGAAGTTGGATTTTGAGCAGGTAATTGTTTATGCTGGTTGTTAAGCAAAAATTGCTAGTAGACACTTCCCCTATCCCACTTATATCCAAGTCTCCTTTTTATTTTTTTCAATACTTGACTGTTGTATTCCACAGCCACTGTACGTAGAAAGTGCCCTCTCCGGTAGAGCTTTCCAGACTAGGGAAATGGGTGCTGCTGCCTTTTGCTAAATTCTTTTATGAGCAATCTAATTGCCATACCTTGTAGACTATGTATATTTTGGGGAAGGGAGGCAAAGACAGGGCTGACTTCAGAGTAGAAAGAGCTTCCTACCCGTCATGATCAGCATTTGGGGGAGAGAGTGGTTGTCCTGTTTATTCTGGAAGGGGGAAAGAAAATATGGTAAATGAGTGATTAGGTATAAATGATTTTATGTATTCTTGTATTGATGGAAGTGTGATATTCTTGTTTTGAGAAATTGATTTGTCTTCTCTTTGAAACCTCTCTAACTTAAAGTATGTTTTATTGGTTATAATACTGCTAAAGAAACAGTGACTTCTCAGGGAACAATATATAAAACATGCAGTTATTCTGCTAGAGAAATCAACCTTCTTTTTTGCCAAAGAACAACTTCATATTGATTCATATTGACTGATTTGCAGAAGAACACTTCTGCATTTGCAAGTCGGACTTAGTATAGGATTTAATTGTGGGAATCGGCACAGAAGCTGTGCTGTGGGATGAGTTCTAACACTCCTTAAGTGCCTCCTGCCCATAGTCAGGAGTAACACGGCTTACTGCACTTTATGTTCAAATGAAAAATTATTCAGCTGATCTGCCAAGACACCAAAATGAAACTAGTGAAACAATTTTCTTGGGAAGCATTTTCCTTAACTTTTGAATTTTTCAACAAATCTCAGTGTGTTTTTGAAAGAACAGTAAAAATTACATGAGGTATTTGCTTTGATAAACAGTTTCTTATTAAATGTTGCACACAGAGACAAAATTGAATAATGTGGGATTCACATGTACACTTCTGTTTTTCAGTACAAGATGGTGAAAGAAGCACTTGAGGAGCGTGCAAATCTCCTTGAAATCGCTCCTCACCTATCAGCTCCTTTGCCAATAATGCTACCTGTTTACAAGTAAGCTCTGCTGTAATATCTCTCCTTTACCATTGCTTTTGACAAGCAACCTATTTCCCTGGAGAAGTTTCTAGGTGCCTCTTTGCAAGTATGTCTTTAAACCTGTCACAAGCTTCGTCCTCCAGGAGGGGAGATGTTGCCGTATTGTAGAAGCATGACATTCTCTTATGGCACCAAGCCCCTCTCACTGCTCTCTGGGACCACATCTTAGACTTCAGCTGTTCAGTGCATTTCTACCACCTCAATAGGGGGGAGGAGGGGAGTTTGCAGTGGAATGAACTCTCATTCCCAGGATGTTATTTGCTATTCTTTCCAGTACAACCTTGTCTTCAACACATGCTATCATAGTGTTGTTAGCAATGTGCTGTTTAGTCCATACCACCACCAGCGTTCAGTGCAGTAATTCAGTGCACTTGCCTTCCACAGCACATGATGGTTTGGTATTCAGAGAGCAGTTTGTTTCTCATATGAGAGAATTTAAGTGATTTGGGTTATGGTTTTAGATCTGTAAGAACAGTTACTCACTGTAACAGGCTACTTAGAGCAGTGAGTTTTTACTGAATGATCTTAATATGTGGCTTTGTTCCTATCTTAATAAAAGAGGCTGGAGCTCATGTAGGCCAGCAGTTGGCTGCATTTATTTGGTCCTGTTTGTGTAGGAGGTATTATTCAAGATGTGCATATGAGGAACTCTTTCAGCTTGCACACACAGCTTGGTTCTCCCTTCAACACAGAGCTTTAATATCTCACCTTACACTGAAGTACAAAAAGCCAGTTTGTGATCCTAATTCTAGAATAAATAAAGCCTTGAACCTGCTTGACTAACTGCAGTGAGTAGATCAGTTGAAAACAGTAGTGAACAATACATAAGTTCTTGCATATTTACACTATATTGTGATAACACGGACTTGTATGATGGCACAAAGTAAAACTGGTGTAATAGAACATACTGTGTTACTTGACATGGTCTATATTACAATAACAGTGTATGCATGCACTTTTAAATTTCTTTTCTTTAATTTCACTTCATGGGGAATTTTTTTTGCCTGCAGATGGTGGCAGTTGCCATACTACTGGTTTGGAATAAAACTGTATGACCTCGTGGCAGGAAGTCAGTGTCTGAAAAGTAGTTATGTCCTTAGCAAGTCAAGAGCCTTGGAGCACTTTCCAATGCTACGCAAAGACGAGCTTGTTGGAGCTATTGTCTACTATGATGGTATGTTGCCTTTCTGTGCTTTCATTATTACATTGTGCTGTGTTTTGAGGGGGGAGAAACACAAGTATGCCACTGTAGATCACGTACATTGACCTTCTAAAGGGAAGAACAACAACTTGAAGGATTCAACTTGCATCTTAAGCATTAATTTGGTAGATAAATTATGTTTTTCACAACAGTAACTTATGGGATGTAAGAAAGAATATATTAGTTTTCTTGGCTAGGAGGTGTAGTGATACGTGGAAGCATTCTAGTGTAGTTCCATTCCCTACAACTTTCTAGCTGTGCATGATTTTGCTACACACTTCTCAAACTGAACACTTGTTCTGAGGTATCATAAGTCAAGAAAAAGTGATCATTCCAGTAATGTTAAATGGTTTGCTGTAGCACTTGCACTGTGCAGATACTTCAAACCTACCTAGATGATCTGGCTGCTGGTTGTGGTTCTTGCACTGGGTTGGATGAGGCCTGGATCAATAACTTTTTGTATCACCAGTAAAATTGGTTGCTCTGCAAAGATAGTGTTCATTGTAATTGCAATCAAATAGTAGAGATTGTTGTAAGACATGAATGGTTTCTGTTAAAACCCCTTTAAATAAAGGGTTATAAATTCATGAGAGGAAAAATGCCTCCAGCTCGAGTTATTTCATCTATTGTATCAGCTAGTTTTAGGTATGTTTGTGTATAACACTTAAACAAATTCAGTGTCTGAGTGGGAGAAAATAAATATGCTTTCTGCATGTCTTTTGATGTTCATTCAAAATAGAATGATGATTTAACAGAACTCATTGCAGTCATCTAGAAATAGCAATTTTCATGTTCAAAAGTGTTCATGTGTATTCACGTTTAGAAAGAGTGTCACTCTTGTTTGTAATGCGAGAATGGATAAGCCTTTTTGCCTTGTTCTGTGAAATAAGTCTGGTAATAAGCCCCTAGCGTAGCTGTATAGCAACAGGTGCCGCAGTGGGTCTGCTAAGCAAAGAATTTAACTCTGTCCCTTCAGACTCTAGAGATACACAAGGCAGTCTGAAATAAAATTGATGAAGGTTTAGTTGGCTTACTTGACAGAAGCTTTGCTTGTCCGGAATATTAGTACTTGTGTTAATGTACAGGTGTCTTGAGCTCTATCCAGACTGCTGTATCTCAATATTTTCTAATGTCATGCAAGTTACATCCCCAAATGGTATTTAAAAAATACTGAACTTGTACAGATTCTAAATGCTGGGAAGTTCACTGCTTAAGCTGGAGTACCAGGGTATACTGCCATAATTGCTTTCTTGATGCACTTGGTTATCTTGGCATATCCAGAAGATGGAATATCTTTTCTTTGCAGCAGACTTGTATGCTGTTTCATGATGTGTTTTTAATTAGATTGGTATTCTTCCATCTCCAGTCTTCTTCTACTTCCTTTTCAAGACAGAAAGTTTTGTAAAACTTTTTTGGTAGTGGGGCCAGCTAGGTAATATCAAAATGTCAAATGTGTTCAGGATAGGGCAAGAAGCCATAGATTCCTTGCAGGCTTGGAGGAGCCCTCCAAAGAATAAATAGCTTAAATACTGATTTACTTCAGTAGTGGTACAGTTCTAGTTAGTTTGTACCTGAAGATGTAGTTTCTGACCTTTTGGCAGCCAGAAAGGTCTTCACACAAAATTGATTATAAAGGTAGTTCTTTTCCCTTTTTAGAACTGCATTTACCCTATTAATCAGCTTATCAATAGGGGCTTTTGTACTGGGAAGAAGTAGGAGGGACTCTCAAAACACACTGGACTCTGATAGTATTTATGAGGCTTCTGGCAAAAGCATACATTGATAATTGCAAGTTGTCTCATACAGAGCCCAGCAGAATGAAAAAAAACTAAATTATACATATGTGTAGGAATATACATGTGTAGGTTCTTATTTGGGAGTAGGCTGAGATTTAAATGATGGACTTGCTTTTTACTTATCTCTGATGGAGACTGCATCTTCTCTATCTTAAATTTTTAAGGTCTAGAGGAAATAAGGTTATTCAGAAGCAAAATTTGTTATGGGATTGTGGTATTTTTTTGTATACTGTAACGATAGCTGCTGCAAATAGCATACATAGAAGTAACTCAGAATTATTTTTTCATTATCATAAGCTATCCCTTAGACTATTTTAAGGGATCCCAGGAGCATGCAAGAAGAACGAAGTGGTTCTCTTAACTGTAATTACACTTCTCATAAGAGCACTATAACTTGAAATCTATTTATATTCTATTGAAGTTTTTTCTGATTAAATAAATAGTTTGGATGTATCATAGCTATTTACTACCCCAACATTCCAAAGATATGCATTTACAAGGTAGCCTTAAAATCAGTCTTCAAGTTTCTTGGACGAATAATGATTTTAAACAGTGTTGCAATAAATCTAAAAGTTCAGCATGAAGATACCATGTGGTCTTTTAGTGGAAAACATCTGTGCAGCAATACAGTGCAGAACTCAGCTGAGAGATGCCTCTGATGGTTTTGCTGCCTTCCCAAGCAATAGGAAACAAACCCGCAGTCTGTATACTTGAAACAAAGAAGTGTAAAATAGAAAAGAGAAAAAAAGGAAATGTACAGATTATTGAGGAGCAGTTTAATGGAGAAAGAGGATTGTGTAATCACTGTTTATTCATACATATTTATACAGGTTTCATAAAATCAGGTAGCTGGCAGAGTCTCCTAACAATTCTCCATCAGAGCAACAGCTGCAATGCTAGCAGGACTTGGACTAATTTGGTGAGAGATAGCAAAAATAGACTTGAAGTTTTGCTGCCAGTGAAACTATTTGTTCATGCTAGTATATCTGACCTTATTTTGCTTTAGTTATAAGACTACAGCTTAGTTATCCACATTTTTATGCAGAATTTAAAGAAATGGTGTTTTGCAGTGAAAAAATTAAAAAAAAACCTCTCAAAGCTCCACCAAACCTCAATTTCCTAGAAGAATAAAGTGGTTCTGAAGGACTAAAGTATCAAATTTGTGAGTTCATAATTTACATTTGGGTGCTTTGAGGCTGTACCCAGTCCAGAATAAAAACTTTCCAACTACAATGTTACATCAGTTCTTAACATGCCACATTTCAGAACTGAATTTTGTCTGTAGTGACTCCTCTGTGGGTCAGCCTATGGTCCATGGTATAGATGGGCTCACGTTGTGTTGTAACACATTAATTATTTTACCGTGATCAATTAACCTGTGTTTGGTCCACAGTAAACTTGTTTTAAGTCATAATGTTTCAGTAAGCACACTTTAGATCTTGTAAATTATTATACTTGAATTTTAATGATATACTTTCATGCCCTAAATCTGGAGGAACGGAAGACAAAAGGGAAAGGGAATTGAACTTAAAGTAGAGAAGGGGATGATAAGATTGAATTAAACTCCTTTTAGTTCTTTCAGAAGGATTAGTCATAAAATAGAACATTAAATAATGGCAAAAAAAAAAAGTCTTAAAGTAGGTCATATCTTTATCTTCTCTGTCCATCCCTTCTTTGTCTTTCCCTAAATAATGAATAAATAATTTGGCCTTTTAAGAATGGAGTGTCTTAACTGATTCTATATGTGCAGTTAAATGTAGTTTTATCTTGTTTTCTTGCCTTTCTCTATTCCTGTCTCTGTCATACTTTCTTTGTATCTGTAGCTGTTAATAGCACCTACTAGCAATGTCACACTGTTTGGCATGTTGGTCACCACCACCAAAGGGAAGAATTAAAAACATTCATTAGGTAGGTTAATTTTTTATTTGGTAAAGCCACCTGTCCAGTTATGACTTTCCTCTGCAAAAGAACATTGCCACCAGTAAGCTCAGGAATGCCCTTTGTTTTGTTTTGTAATTGTTGATCAAACTAGTGGCATGTCAAATAATCCATTATTCATGAATATGTTGTGTTCTGAAATGTTGTGGTCTTCTTAATTACATTTTTTAAAATTGTTTATACAGGCAAAAAAAAAAAAGGTACGTTATAAATGTTGGAAGTACCAGCAATAGCAAATCACAGACTTTACCAGAGGCTATTCTTGCTCTGTCTCAGCATCAGGAAACTAAAGCATATGTTGGATGTTAGCCTGGGTGTACACAATGTGTCCTATTTATTCAAGGTTTTCTTTGAAGCCGCAACTTACAAGTTTGTTTCTTAGGGGTACATGTCAGACTTCATTTAGCATTTGTTGGTATTAGGATACTCCTGAATAGCAAAAAGGCAACATTTTGGGGGAAGAACGTGGCTGCTATCTGAGCAGTGATCTGTCAGTTCCACTTATGTAGCTCAAGGAAAACTGGAGAAGAGGCACTATGGAGAAGCTGGGTTGAGATCTCAAGATCATAAGCAGAATTATTTTAAAGCACTTTAAATGGAAGGATTAATCTCCATTTAAATTATATATAGTTCATTATGTTAAGAACTAGGAAAAACATTAAAGCAGAAATCCAACTGGCCAGAATATTTCAATTTAAAGTGTTTAGAAATTAAAGTGGCGCAATTCTTTTTAAGATGCATTATTTTTCTATCTCTAGGTGCTTGCAGACTTTTTTTGTTAACATATTTTGCCTTGCAAGATGAGCCTTTAGGTGTGTAAGGAAAATTTGTGTTCTGGAATCAGTCATGAATTTAAGATTTTTAGGGCTTTCTTGACCCTGCTCTTTGAATTTACTGCTATTTTCTGAACGCACGAATTAACATATACTACTCCAGTGACTGTTTTGCCACATCAAGGTATTTGATTGTTTAATGTCTTGTTCTACAAATTTCCAGTGTATTTGCTGGGATGTAATTGTTCTTTACTTTTTGCATTCTCAGTACTTTTGTCTATATTCTCTCCTGAAATATTTTAATATGGAGGTTATTTAAAGGTAGAAAAAGAAGCTTTGGCAGAGGATTTAGCTTTCCTTGTTTACAGCAAACCCCATGAGAAATCCTTCCCAGGCACACATGCACACACACAGACGCACATACACACAAAAATCAATGCAAAAGAGTAGGGCATTCATTAAGCTGTCAAAAATGGAATAAATGCTTTTTTTTTTATTTAGGCTCTTGTAGCTATTTTTCCTAGTATTTGAGTGTGTCCTGAATTATGAAATGTTACAGCTTTATAATTCATATTTGACAAATTAATATTTTGAGAATGTTGAGCTGTAATAGGGGTATTACCCTATTACAGATGCAGACAACTGTATGACTTTTTTTCCTTCCCTGGATATAAAAACTCTTTGACAGTTTGTCACTAAAAAGACTTTCTATAGGTGAAATACACGGCTAACCATATTTCTTGGTATTTCAAAATTGAAGCTGGATGAACGAGAGAAGCCTTGCAGGCACACTAACTGTAGGTATAACCTGGAAAATACTATGCGTATTCTCCATATCCCGTTGCTTTCAAATACATTTTGTCCCATGTTCTGTATAATAGAGTTGTGTGTGAAATCCTGAAGAAAATCGGCAGCCTGCTACGAGAAGGCTTGTAAAGGTAATACTGGCTGCCTCTAGTGGAATGCATGTAAAATAAAATGCAGGTCTCTGGCTGGACCTATAGAAGCGATAGTATTTTTCGTTGTTGGCATTAGTATAAACACTAGTGGGGATCCGTTATAAATGGTGCTTCCCAATTCTCTGATAAAATCCATTGCGTCTCTGCTTGCTTGTAGTGCTTCTTAGTGCACGGTGGCTCAAGTCGCGCCGTGCTTTATCCGTCAGAGCTCTTTTATCATTTTCAAAAGGGATAAAATCAATAGCCTAAAATGGCTTGCATCTTTAACCCAGTTTTGCCTCTGTCAAAGGGTGCAGCCACACAAGCATCCCTGCAGGAGCGGCCGTTTGCTTCTAACAAAAGGGACTGTGCATCCGCAGCACTCTTCCTTTTGCTGGAGGCGTCCTTCCCAAAAGCATGCAGATGATAACTGCATCTCCTGCTGTACCTGTAACAATTTAATTGTGTAAGTCAGCCCAGTCAAGCATCCCCAGCTCATGACTGGGAGACATGAAATTCATTGTCATTATTGTCCCTGTCATTTTGGATCATTATATCCTGCTGCAGAATTTTCCTCACTCCAGTGCTTTCTTACCTCCAGGAAGCAGGGATTATGGCTGAGGTTGGGGTGGGGGCAGGACTGTGAACTACATTTACCTCAGGGGAGCCACAGATTAAATTGGCTTTGCTCTCTGACTTGCTGGATTCGTCTGTTTGTACGCTGTGGGTTTAAGGTTGGAAATGATGAATATTCTAGTGAATTCTGTGCCTCTCTCTTTTCTTTTTTTAATGCTCGTATAAGCAAAGGATGGGTTTTGTGTCCCTTAAGAAGTGAACGGGGAGTAATTCTTCAGATCATGTTACCTAAAAGATTTAAGATTATTCCTGAGCAAAACGACATTATTTGCACATTGTGCCACAAACATCTGAGCGTTCCCCAGTGTGTCATGGCTTTTAGGGGAAAGACTCCATCGAAGCATGTAACTCTGCTGTAATTTATATGTGTGCATTTTATGTGAACTTAATAGTCGGTCATTAGTTAATATGTACACTGTTCCATATTGTAGGTATGATTATATGTATGTTGAAGGAAAACAGATTACGGGATGCCTGTACATCTTGCTGCTCCTTCCCCCGCTCCGGTGGCTGTCCCTGTGTCGGTCGGCATATGGGGCCGGAGCAGCCCTGGTCCTCAGGAAGGGCTGGGAAGGTGCACGTTGCTCATCTTCCTCGCCACACTCCTCCCCCATCGGCAGAGTTCACCTTGCCCAGCACCTCCTGGCCTGTTTCTGTATCCATTCGCGCGCTGGGTTTCTCTAGGTTTGGGGGAGAATTAGCTGTTAAAATGCTGCTGCCCGACTCCTTGGTCGGATGGGGTGGATCCGTCCATCAGTGGCAGCCCTGCCTGCTCCTGCCGGGCACTGCTCGGGACATGAGGTCCCCTCCAGCTGGCACCCGACTGCCCGTCCCGGCCGCTTGCAGCGTGCCACGTCCCCGTCCTCAGGAGCAGCGCGGCCTCTCTGCAGCTCTGGCACGGCAGTCTGTCCGTCCTGTGACTTCTTGTTCCCTGGCTGGTCCCTCCGGCCCCGGCTGGTCTCTCCGCTGGGTTGCACAGCGGAGGTCAGCATCCCTCCTGCTGAATGCAACATGCAATAGCTGACAAATTGATCACTACTTCATTTAGGCTTAAAAAATAGTTACTGCCATGTGCAAAGCAAAGTTTGCCTAAAATTTAAGTTTGCCCCAAATCTAAGCTATTGGTGTGAGTGTTGGGAGTACTAGTCAGCTCTTATGCCGTGCGGGTACGCGATAAGCTGTATTGACATCATCACGTTTCTTTCTGGTGCGGTGGCACGGCCGCAGCAGACCTGCCGTGACAGTCGTTCATGGTGACATTTTAGCGCCGTTTCCATAAACTGACAGTGACAATGTTTAGTTTCATTTTAACACTGTGCTTTTACTTACACTGACATTGCAATATGATTGTAGTGACAAGTTGAAGGCTGATACAAAAGAAGTGGGAAACAACATAATTATAAAGCAGTAGCACAGAACAATAATTCCAAATTTTGTCTCTTGCTTGATGTGCCTGGATATTGTGGCTTATTTTTGTATTCTGATATCTTAGTTTCAATACAAGTTTTAGCTTCTGTACCATAACTTGGCAGTAGACCTGATTAGACAGACATTCTCAGGGTATTGTGATGTTTAAATTTTTTTTTAATTACAAAAAAAGCTTTTATGGGCTTCCTGTCTCTTGCTTATATTATTCATTTGTTTATAAATCTGTATATAAGTTGGATGTATTGTACTTTCATTTCCTAATCTTCATTGTTATCTCGTTTCTTTTTATCCATACGTGCAACTTGTTTGGTCACAGGTTCCTCCATTCCTTTAACCTTGCCTTATGAAAATAGTCTCGACTTTCTTAAGTTCCCTAAGCTTGTCTTGTAAAATAGTGGTTACGTTGCATCTTGGGTGGTCTCTGCAGTGCACTCGCAAGCTGTGTGTGTTAAGGTTTGATAAATGTAGCTGTTATTGGTAAATGGGCATTAGTTCTTTCAGACCCTTGAGGAGAAGAACCTTAAAATCGGATGGTGATGGTTACTTCTTCACCTCTATCACTCACAGGAATTGGGATGTTTATTTCTTATGGTCTAAGCTGGTGCTAAATGGAGGAAGCAAGAAATGATTTAAAATTACTGCTACTGTTTAAACTCGATGTGTCAAACCTGAGTTTGAATCTGTTAGAATAAATTTACCTGTGAGAAGGCCAAACTCAGGGCTTTCTTTTCCATTAAAGCTCCTACAGAGTGAGGGCTGAAAATACCTGCGTCTTAAGGCAGATCTTAAAGAACTAAAATTTGTGGGGTGTGTGTTTTTTTCCCAATGCAAAGTGCATATTTAGATGTGTATCATTCTTCCCACCTGGTTGCGCTGTATTTCAGCAGCACAGATAACACAGTGGAAAGCAGAATTCAAATTATACATGATTTGTGTGAGAAGTATTAACAGTCTGGTGTGATATTGCTGTGTTGTTATATGTGGGTGTGATGGAACTGATTTAACTGAGTCAGAACGCTCTTCCCTCTGAAGCAGTCCAAGAACAAATGCGTGCATGCTACGTATCCTAGAAAGTCTGTTAGTTTTCAGCGAATTTTTGACTTGACTTAAGTTTCAGGTGATTCAGAGAGCAAGAAATAGTTCAGCTCTGAGGGCATTTTTAATGACTTGTGACTCACGAGTCAAATTTGATGTTTACCTCTGAACTTATTCTACTTAGGTTTGGGGAAAAGAACTTGCTGAGTTCTTTCTCAGAGAAGTCTGGAACAAGTTTGAGTCACTCCAGCTGATTCATAATGCCTAAACTTGGATATAACTGATTTCCGCATGTACAACAGATGTTGAGTTCCTGTTTTAATGCTTGTAATAAAACTGTTCATGCAATTAAGCACTTATTTAAAAATTAGAGGATGTGGGCAGTCCTGGTAAGTTAGTTATGTATAGTGATATATAATTATCACTCATCAGCCTTAAATTTGGTGAGATTTTGGTAAGGTTTGTATATACACAGCAAGAAAACTTTCATGCACATGAAATAAATTATTTGATTTCATGCATTGCTTTTCTTTACTATGTGTGTGCAGTTATCTAGTGCAAGGCCATTGTAAGAATATAACATACAGGTACAGAAATACACTTTAAAATAACTTTTAGAATACCAGTGGTTTTAGGGAGAATGGGTGTCATTATTGTGGTGATCCAGTAATATCCCCATCTTGATGCTGGGTGATAGGTTTCTGGGTGGGTTCCAGATCCAAGGGACTGCCTCGTGAGTTGCAGTTAAGTATTCTAGTCAAATAAGTGGAGCTCACTGGTATCAGTAAAGGAGTAACATACAAGCAAGGGATTAATTTGCAAGTATTTGTTTGCCTTTATCCCCTCAGCTTTTTAAAAGAAAACGAAAAAAACCCTACTTATTTGTATGGCTGCATTATGTAGGGGTATAAAATTGTGACCATACTGTGGACTTAGTTCTTTCATTCAAAGAAATTTTTTAATGTATTTTTCCTTTCAAAAGAAACCTGGTAGGTGGCTCTATGGAAAGATTTGCCCTCTTGAGAAAGTTCATTAAGACTGTCATATAGCTTCTTGCATGGCTAATTTCCAACTCTCCATTAAACTTGACCTCCACAGCAATAACTAGATATGCCTAATCAGAAAAGACTGTAAATTGAGAAAAGGTGAGAAGGCTTTCATGTCCGTTGCAGGGACCAACCTGTTCTTTAAAGCAAGAAGTTTGCAAAACCACATATTACAGTTATGTTGTTGCAGTATGAGCCAAAGTGTATTCGGAGCAATTGCTGCAATCCTTGCGTGCATTGTCACATGACTAATTGTCATGCAGCAGGTATACTCAATAACGAAGTGTTAGTTCTTAGCATAAAAAGGTTAATATGAACAAAAGTTACCCTCTTAGGATTAAAAGAGCTTCCAGCTTTTTAAAAAAAAAAAAAAAAAAAAAAAAAGCAGTCACTGGCTACTGCATGCTGTTTATCTTCAACTGAATAGAGTTGCAGGGGAGAAAGCAGGAATTGGTATAAAAGTAATAGGTGTCAGAGTGTGACACAGGACAGAATATACTAGAACTACCAGAGTGCCTTATTAACACTGTGGTTTTCACACAACTCTACTGAATCAGTCACAAACAAATTTCTACAGTCTGTGGGCTTTGTTACCACTACTGGCTGTGGTTCAGCACTGATAAAAATAAAATTGAATGTACACTATGTGCACTCTGTGGGAGGATTCTCTTAGTGCCAACGGAAGCATTGTCTGTTCGTCTTTGAAGAAATACAACATTTGCTACTAAGGAATGAAAATAGAATTTTCCTAAATTACACACAAAAAAGAAATTATAAACCAAATGGCATCACTGTTGGTCTTAATGTGATGTAGGACACACTTACACAAAATGTCTTCACACACTAAATGTCTTCAGCAATATGCCTTCTAAGAATAAGGATTTTTTTTAAGGAGGATTCAGTGTTAATGAAAGCACTTAGGCCAGCGTTTTATTAAAAGATAAGTTGACTACCCTTAGTAAAAATTTAAAGTATCCCTCCATTGTTACTTAGTACAAGCAGATGACAATAGTGAATAATGAAGTGGATGATTCTTTCAGTTTTTCTTGCTAGAAATAACTTAAAAGATTTAAACGCCCTCTTATTTTTGAGCGGTATCATGGGAAGAATTGCAAACAAAACTCAGCATGTTCCACCAGTTGGCTCTTGGACGCTTCTTCCAAAGATGCTGATGTATGGCTGCCTTTTGCACCACCGTTGAGATGCATCCAGCTGACAGCTGACATGCATACAACAAACAAGTGCTCTCAAAACTAGCCCTTGAGCAACAGGACTGAAGCAGCAGTGACCTCTCCAGGGCAGGGTGTTTGTGAACATCTGTTGTTGGTGAATGTCATAATTGTAATTTCACTGTATTGCCTACAGGTTAGTTACAAGATCTTCAGGAGCCTAATCATTTATGGAAAAGGATGCCAGATTAATTGGGCTTAGCCATTCTGTTGTTATAAAATAACCTTTTGTCTTACAACATTTGGAAAAAAAGCCCCATGGTATCACAGAGGGATTACCTCTGGTGGCAAGGGGGAGTAGTTGTTTTCTTTGTTTTGCTTTGGAGCAGTGATGAAGAACAATGGATGCAGAGGTATCTTAAGTAGGTTACTAGTAGCTTTTGGTTACTTTGCCATTTATCACACAACTATGCCTTGGGTTTCCTGGGCATCTTCTGAACACGGTAATACTGCTTGTGTCAAGAAAGCTTTACATGTCTGTTCTGGAGGAAGCTAAGCTTGGAGGTGCTTTTATCTTGGGTTTGGAGGATCTCTGAATCTTACCTGGGGAGCATGGCATTTAACTGAAAAGTCAAAAAGGCTGAGATGCAGAATCTGCTTTGCTTCATCCTTCTGTTTCTCTCTGGAGTGGTAAGGATCATCTAAGTACCAGGACACATACCAATCTCTTAGAAAGAAACATTCCTGATTCCAAACTAGCACACATGTAAACAGCTAATTTTACTTTAATCAGCATAAAATATGCTTTGTCAGCTGTTGAATGGTGCTGTAGTAAGAACTTAACTGGCTATGGTACCTTTATAATGGGGGGTGTACATGGAGGAAGAGCAACCATTTCTTCAGATATCAAGAAAAAGAGATAATTGCATATAAAGTGCAGGATTTTAATGTAATTGTCTGTGGGAAAATGTGCATATGTAAGGTGGACGGCTTAAAAAAAAAAAAAAAGCCGTTCCTGAGTATGAAAACTATTGTACTGTGACCGCATCTCTACCAAACTGTTTTGGTATTATTCTCCATAGATGATAAATTTCTGAGCTGCTAAGTCACTCTTCATTTCTTTCAAATCTAGACCTCTACAGATCTCTGCTGTTTATACTATGAAATACTCTAGGACTCCACACTGTAGATCACATCAGTCTGAAGCCAGTGGGTTTTTTCTACATGTGTAGTTAATCAGGAACTGGTTATTTCCCAGTCTTCTTCCTGCAAAAACGTTATATAGGCACTCAGAGTTCCTTCTGGACAGCTGAGAATTGAGTAATAGCAAGGGGTTTCTCGCATCAGAATAATGATGAGGGCAAAATGGATGAGAGTTTCAGAGAAAGCATGAAAATGTTATCATGAATGCAGTGGTCCAAATCCTGAAATGCACTGAGGATATCCTTAGCTTGCTCTGACATTATGAGCATTAGGAGTTTCAACAAAATGCTGGGCAGCTTTCAGATTTGGGGCTTAATAAACAATTGTTACTTAGATGTTTGTTCTTTTTAGAAATTACACCTGTTTCCACATTATTTATTCTGCTGATTGGCTTCTCTGGATTGCTTTTGGTCTGGACAAATAAGTCATGAAACTGACAAGAGGCAAGCTTGCAAAATTCAAACAGTAAGACTTCCCATAGACCAAAGCTAATATTGGCTAACACTGTAAATTGTGCTGCTTTTGTGTGATGAATCCACACCTGGTGTTAGCCAGAGAAGACCAGTTTGTATCGGGTACCACCTTATGCACTGATGGCAAGAACAAATTGATGGAGGATCAATTAGTAACTAAGAAAACCCTCTTAGCCCTGGGGTCCTTCTACAATAAATGAAAAAATCCTATTGCATGGAAGTGGGTACTTCAGGGTTTCATTTGTATGTAGACGGCACTTGTTTGAGGGTAGTGTTTCTGGTTTGTGCTGGGTTTCTTGTCCTGTAAAGCCAAGACTTGAAGTATCCCGTGGATCAGGCAGTCCCCCAAATCAAGCACCACAATAAAGAGGGTTGTCTCCAGAGCACTGCACTTCTGAAAGCCTTCGACTTTGGGCTAGGGGAGCGCTTCCTGCATTACTTTGGCATATGTGCTGTGTTCTGCTTTACATAGAAGCAGCTACTGTAATGTAGCTTGTTGCTGTTGTATTTTTTTGCCTAGTGCTCCCTCTATATACAAGATGTACGTTTCCTCAACCCTGTGTTAAAATGTTAAGGTTTGAGGTAAATCTCATAAGGTAATTTTATCCATTCCCTGACACTACGGCAGCATAAATGTTGATGCATTTATTTAACGATTTGCCTGCCACTTCTGACAGATGGTTGTTTAGTCTTATGCATCTTGTGTGATGGAGCATCCCCAACTTTTCCTGACATCTTGCTCAGTTGTTTTGCTGTTCTTTTTTGCAGTTTATTCTGGGCATTGTTTGCTTGGTTGAATTGGAGTTACTGTTTGTTTCTTCATCGGTGCTTTATCATGTTACTGTTTCTGTACGCTTCGCATAACTTTTTTTCTTGTAGTTGAAGACTGATTGCACTGTATCATCTGGTCTGTGTTAGAATGAGAAATTTGGGGAGGGGAGGAAGCGCCTTTGAGGCCATTGATCCCATCTTTATAACTTTGCCCTTTTAGCTACGAACAGATTATTTGTGCAGTGGTTCAAGATTGCACAGGCAGAATCCGAAGGACCAAACTTTACATAAACCATTTATACTAAACGTTGGGAATGCTGGCAACATAAATCAACAACAATATCTATTACAAATTTATCACTTTATCAGTATTATCTTTGATAGAAGTGGTCCAAAGTGTGGGGAAGTGAACCGTACCTCAGGAAGTTTAGCCCTCTCGTGAATTAATTATTCAGGACACACAGAGCCTGGCCCCTTCAATGTATAGTAATTCTTTCTAGCCAGCATCCAGGACTTTAACTTCGGTGGCAATAATAAATAGGAAAAGTCTCAGGTGAAGCCAGTATTTCAAAGTAATTAATCATCTTCCCCTTGTGGTCCCTCCGCCTCTCTCTTGGTTTTCTTTAACGAGGGAATTTCAGTAATAAATCTTTAATGATATATGTTAAGAATCCTTCATTAATTCTTGTCTGCTTATTTCTCTTTTTGTGATGCTTTTATGTTGTATGTTGGGAAGTTAAAATGCGTATACAAGAAAAAACAGTTATAGAAAGCTGATAATTGGCACAGTCTCTGAAAGGTTGTTTCTCGGATGTTGAATGTTGTGTGATACACTTGCTAGTAGGAGTTGTTGATTAATACTGGTTGGACTGTCAAACAAATACTTAGATACAGTTACAGAATTACAGCGTGATTGCACAGGGAAAGGTAAAGAAAGAAGTGATTTGTCCTCTCCCAAATCAGAGGTGAACGAGCACTAATCCCCAGTTCCATAGTGTGCAAAGGCTGTGTCATGTTGTATAGTCTCGGGTGCTAGAGAGGCCCGTGTGGGGAGCGCAGCGAGGCGTGCTGCTGCCGATACAGCAGTCGGATGCTCTGGCACAGCAGAGGGGATGTATCTTTAAATAATTCTCGCTAGACGCGAGCAGCCATCACGCCTATTCAATGTGACAGGGACAGATGTGACAGATCGGTTCTGACACACTTCCATACCACAAGTCCGTGGCTGGAGGTGACTGGTGTCCTTCCTCCGGTCCCGTCCCCGCTGCAGGACAGCACAACGACGCACGGATGAACCTCGCCATCGCCCTCACTGCTGCCAGGTACGGCGCTGCCACCGCCAATTACGCTGAAGTGCTGCGTTTGCTCAAGACGACAGACCCGGCCAGCGGGAAGGAGCGCGTGTGCGGGGTGCGCTGCAGGGACGTCTTAACAGGTGTGTGCCATCCCAGCGGGACCCAAAGGCAGCCTCCTGCCCACCTTCGCCGGCCGGCTGAGCGGTGCGCGGTGCGGCACCGCACGCCCTTCGGTCTGCAGCACCCTGCTTGGTGGGTGGAAGCGATGGCTTTCTGCAGCGGGCTTTGCCGTGCCGCAGTTGAACGGAAAGCACAGCCCTTTAGGAGAGCATACTCTCTTCGTTAAAGAAAGACAGAAATAACGAAACGAGGGAGGAGCGGGGAACAATGCTGTTTGTAAACATCAGTGAACCGACAAAGGAGCCATCTTCCCAGAGTGCAGTGGCATACCATTAGTGTCAATCATCTTTAACTTCTGTCAGATTTTTCACTCAAATCCAAGTGTTTTGGCAGGGTAGACTAAGCTTTACATCCAAACCCTTCTGTCAAGCAGAGATGATATTGTAAAATGCTATGTGCTGTACAGTAATAATCCCATTTACCAAGTCTACGGGTTGAGACTGAAATCTCTCTTGTTTGAGTGGCAGATTTCAGCTGAACTTCTTCTACCCAGTCATCCTTCTTCTGCCTTTACAGATAAGATGGAATTTCCCTGTAAAACATTTCCTTTCAAATCTGGTGTTACGTGAAAACTTTGTTAATTTTTAAAAACCATTCCAGCTGTTCTGTTCAGACAAGCACGATATACTTTACAGTAGGTTAAGTTCATAGATAGATTAATAATAGAGAGTGTCAGTGAGCAGGAAAACAAATGGTGTATGTGATTGATACTGTTTTCTTTCACAGGGCAGGAATTTGATGTCAAAGCCAAATGTGTTATCAATGCTACGGGACCTTTCACAGACTCTGTGCGCAAAATGGATGATCAGGAAGTACCAAACATCTGTCAGCCAAGTGCAGGCGTGCATATTGTGATGCCTGGTTATTACAGGTAACGATATTCAAAGCCTAAACCATTTGTAACAATCTCTGCTGGTGTCTGTAATAAATAAGCTTGCAGAGACATATTTGTCGGTTTTAGGGTAGTTTTGAATGCACAATTTGATTTTTATTTGGGGTTTGTTTTTTTTTTTTTTTAAAGAGGGTTCTGGCACTGTGCCAATTAGAAGAACAATTTCATATATTCAGAAACGGCTGAAGTCTTATATTTCTTAGTTAAAACTCACAAAGGCAGAACTCATGAAGCAGAAGGGCATTTAGGCACAGCATCTACAACAGGCTTGTGAAGGCACCTTTTTTAATGATGAGTCTGAGTTGAGTGTACTGACTGCTTGTTCACCCCCCTTAAGAAAACAAGAAGCATATAAAACCTTCCAGAGAGGTTGCCACCTTCATACAAAAACTCTTGTCCTATTAAATATGGAACTCTGTGCAGTGACACTCTGCCACTGTACTCTGCCACATTACGACTCCACTCATAGTAAATAGGAATGCAGCATGTAGGCAATATAAGAAGTAGTTCAAAATAACACGATTAAATTCTGACACTGCTGTGGACACAAGTCCACCCACCCGTGGTTGTTTTGGTGGAAAGGACTTGCCTCCCTCTGCTGACCTTGTTACAGAAGAGGTTCCCGTGGCACTCTGCGAGCACGCTCTCTGTAGACTCCTGCTTCTTTCCTTATTTGCTGTGCAAAACCAAATCCCCTTCTACCAAGTAAGCCTTGTCAGTTGAAACTCAAATATTACCTTTTGTTTCTGAAGTCATTAGCATCCTAATGGAAATTCACATTTATAGACTTATCCCAATTCTGTTGATACAGTGCACTTACAATAATGCCTTCCATATCATCATTGCACTCCTCTGTGAATATAAATTTAGACTTCCAGTGCACAACATGTTGTTTTTGCCAGAGCTGTCCCAATAGGACATGACCATAGACTGTAAAATTGAGGCATTTTTGGCCTAGTGTAAAATCACTCTTGCATTCTGTTCATTTTTGGTGTCTTTCCACGTGAAAAATGGGAAAATGACCTGATAGCTGCTTTAAAGCACTAGCAATGTTGAGAAATGGGTTGTAATCCTAGTTTCCTCATATACTATGAGAAGGACGTGTGTAATTGACTTTATGGCCCTACAGCAAAAACATGTAAAGTTTTAGAACTTTGACTTGCTTTGTAAATTCAAAATAGAAGATGGCTTGATATGCATGAGGGCTCTAATTTATTTATTCTGCAATAACCTAATAATTTTAATTGGAAATGTAGAGAATTCTTGTTCTTCTTGTTCCCCTGTGTATGTCAGCATGTGGGCATTACTTTTCTTGTAAAATAGTATCTACCCACACACTGCCTCCGCAGTACAGCTGATTAGATAAAACTGTACTGAATTTCCTTGAAGTGGGATAGCTTAAACCAGGGAGCTGTCTGCTAAATAGGAAGTACTCATGATATTTAATCTTTAGTTGTATGAGGTCTTCTCCTGGTGCCAAGGAATATGCCTCAACAAATGAAGATTGTCATTTCACTGTGTCCATTTGCCTTGTGGTAAATGCTTTATAGAATTTTGGTCCGTACTCACACAAATGAAAATTTTTTAACAGGTAGAGGTTTTTAGCTATAAACATAGTTAAGATTTTGTAAAACTAATGTTAACCTAATGCATTCATTTCCCATGGGTTTCTTACTCATTTATGTTCTTCATTAATAGTCCCAGTATTCCTCCTCTCATTAATTCTATTTTTAGTATACACATATCTATTCTAGTAGCTGCAGTAAGTCTCTTCCACTCCCTATTGTTTAAGTATATTGTCTGCTAAAATGAGAGAGGGTTTTGGCTACTTTTGTTCAGATAGGCTTCCTGCCTGAAATGTGTCTATGAATGCAATACCTTTTTCCCCTCCCTTCTGACAAATTTCAGATGTTTTCCGTCTTAATTGAATTTTCCTATCTGCTCTGCATTCCAGATTCCAGGTAAACTTGTCTGTTAAACCTTAGTTCTACTCTACAGAAAGTCACCTATTTGTTCTTTAACTGCGTTTGTGGTGCTTTGGTCAAATGCTTCTTCAACTAGAGATCTTCCATGTATCTGTTCTGCTCTGTAAAATGCCATAGTTAATGTCCAGGAATGAACCACTTCCTGACTCCAAGCTCAAGAGTTCTGATCTGTCCTTCAGTTAAATTATCTTGTCTAGTTCAGTAGTCTATAGTTTCTTACATTCTATGTGTACTTTAGTCATCTGTTCTCAAGGTTCTTTCCAGATTTGTTGTACATTCAACATACATTGTCCAATTTAACTGCACTGCTTTTTGGAAGAGGAAGCCTTTTAAAAAGTAGACATGCTCCAAACACATTCAGTTGTTTCAAGTCAACTCTTAAATATCATACTATTGCTTTACCATTAGGCCAGGTATCTTGATCTTTGTTTTGCTGACAAAGAGTCACTTCAGATTCATCTGTATTATACTCCAAGACCTTTTGCCACTATATTTCTATGTAAAGGCATTGCTTTATACTTCATATTAGAGTTTACAATTCTGAACTTATCCATTTTATTAGTCTTTAAAGATTACTAGAGAAATCTTACAATGGCTGATATTGCTGTAGCTCCTACCACATTCTCGCATCCATTCTGTAATCGAAAGAATTTGTGTCTTATAAAAGCATGTTGTTTCAGAAGTATTCCTGGTGTGCAGCAGCATGATTCCAGAGGTGTTCCAGAACAGCCAATATTTGGGTGTTAAGATGCTTCTTTTTGGTGGGAAACACCTTATTTTACATTTGTTTTGGTGGCTTTTCAGTTACATACATAAGATGGAACAAACATAGCAATAGGAGATTGAGAGAGAGCTTCCCAGGATAGCTGGTAGTCATTAATTCAGTAAATTAATTGGCATCCTTTCATCCTTTCTCATAATTTGCTGCATAATCTAATTGAAAATGCTTCAGTCCATAGGTGTTGTGGTGAAACTTAGGTTTAAGTCTTTACTTTTTTCTCTTCCTTATTTTTAACAGTTTTTACAAAATCACATTTTAAAAAAATTCATACTTTTGAGAAAATGTCTGAAGTTTTCTGAATATTCTGCTACTGTATATTAAATCTCTAGTTTCCTGTCTCTAAATCAATAGCTTTTTCATTTTAAAAAGTAATAATTTGTCTGACGTGATTTACCTTTCACAAATCTGTGTTGACTTCCCCTATTAAATTGTACTTCTGCAACTGTATGCTTAAGCTGTCTATAAATATCATCTAAAAAAATGTTCTAATATACATGCCATATATGAAATTTTCAGTTTCTCTTCTAGCCTTTCCAGATATTGAAAACTTACGTTCAGTAATCACTTTAGACTTCCTAAAAATGAAATATTCAGTGATTCAGCTTGCAGCTCTCTTGAATAGATAATTCATATCCAAGCAGGTCTTTGTCTAGCTTCAGCTTATTGTGTTAGTAGTTACTTAAGTCCACTGAATTATTCCCCGCTGATGGTCCTTATTACCACCTAAATATATACCTACTATCCTCCTTCCATATACTTTCTATATCCTCCTTGAGTTATCAGGAATAGGTGCAAAACCTGAAGACTGCTAAACTGACTGCAGATGTTTTTACAAGGACTTCCGGCAGCTGAAATGAAAGTCAGAATCTTTCCTTTAAATACAAAAAAATTAAAAAAGGGCCAGCTTAAATGTTTTCCTATATAAAAGCTGTTTACCTTGAAGTGTTTATAGAAGCCTTTTGTTTTCTGCAATATAAGCAGAGCTATTTAATAAGTCACAAGGATAACTGTGTTTGTACCTGTGGATTTTTTTTTTTTTAACTTTATACCAGAAAACACTGATACATAAATTAAAATTTCCTGTATGAAGAACTACTGTTTTTCTTCATTTTACTGAATCATTCTGTTTGTAGCACTTGGCATAAATAAATGAAAAATCTCTGAATAGTAGCATCCAGTTAGTGTCTCTTTTGCCGCCTTTTCCTCAAAACACGGTTCCCCAGTCAGGACTGCAAGAGCTGGGAGCATTTGGAGTGTACTTCTTGGTCCAAATCCCTTGGGAGTCTATGGGTGTTCACTCCTGTTGAAGTGGCAGGTGGTTAACAAACCCAGGCTGTAGTATGACTGGAAGTTTACTGTTTAAACGTACTCATAATGCTTATGATTTCAGCGTTGCTGTTCTCTTGTTTTCTGTACTTGTTCTTTCTGTTGCTAACCCTCGCCCCCTCCCACCCCACCTTTATTGTGAATGCAGATTGTAGAAGTCATTGGGATTTTGTGCGTCTTTACTTTTTGTCCTCTGTTCAGGGCGCAGATAATTGATAACTTGGGTTAATAACATTTCATCTTTAATTTTTCTTGTTATATACTTAGACAGATCAGGGTTCTGTTCTTATTTCTTCCATTTTAACGTGCATTCTGTTTCAGCCTTCCCTTTCCTTTGTGGCATAATATAAATGATTGTCAATTTTTTGATTAAAAACAGTTGTTCATTCCATAATGAGTTTCAAGTAATTGCTGTTTTAGAATTTCCACATGTTTGTATTTGAAATTCCAATGAGCAAGATTTTCCAGAGTGAATGGAGATGTGAGATGCCAAAGGCCTGATTGCTCGATTTAAGGTTGTGGTCTGCTAACTTGCTTAGGAAATCAAATTCTAGTGATATCTGAACATCACATTCAAGGGCCTTATTTATCAAAACTTCTGGGAGTACCATTTAAAGTCAGGTCATGGCCACATGTGAAATCTCTGGCTTTTTTTCTTTTTTTTTAATCATTTGACCTAGGAGCAAAAATAATGTTCTAATACTTTATCTGGGGTACAAGGTGTGCAAGAACAGAATCCCTGGTGGTGCCTGACCTGTTTTGAACCATGTCCCTTCTTTATTTCAGCCCTGACAATATGGGTTTGCTTGACCCAGCCACCAGCGATGGTAGAGTGATTTTCTTCCTGCCATGGGAGAAGATGACTATTGCAGGGACCACAGACAGCCCGACTGATGTTACTTCCCATCCAATACCAACAGAAGAAGATATAAACTTCATTTTGAATGAAGTGCGCAACTACCTTAGTGTTGATGTTGAAGGTAAACCTTTGTCAGTTCTGTTTTTCCTCTGCGAAGGTACTGATAAGTCTGTGACGTTTCAGTTTGAGTAAATGCTGTCTGTCTGAAGTTTTTTCTGTGACTCTGATAACTATGGTTCTTGTGCATCTGGGTGTTTCTAAAACTAGTGGGACATAAGTGTCATCGTGATCTCTGTTTCAGAGCTATAAAATGATGCTTTTCCAGATACACCTGCACTACTTGGACTATTTAAATGGAAACCAGTTGGTATCTGCATGTTCAGACTTCACATACCTTTCATCTAACTGGTGCTAGCTGTCCAGCTGCACAGCCAAGTCTTTCTGGTCTCTTTGGGTGGCAGATGCAAGGTTTTGCAGAACTGGGACAGTTTGGTCATACATCAGCACAAGTACATCAAATAATTCACCTGTTTTTCTTGAAGGAAAAGTTGTTCTGACTTTTCCTGTGTCGTTGTTTTTATTTCCATTTTTCTAGGCACTTTATTCTTAGAATTTACTTTTCTTGATATGGTAAATATCTAATAGTGTCAGTTTTTCAGTGGGAGAGGAAAGTATAATGGGCAAAAAGGAGAATTTATAAAAATTCCTTGGTGACAGTTCCCTTCAGTAGCCGAGCTGAGAACACATTCGTTAGAAGGTGCTGGCCTGCTTTGACTCAGTGCTGGTTTAAAGGAGAGAGGCTTTTTTCCTTCATAGTGACTTTTAAAAAAAATTATTCTATGAAAGCATTTGTACTTCTGTATTTCCGTTGTAGTAGCAGCATTAAAATAAATCTGAAAAGCACTCTGTCAGGAACCTTGCAACATCCTTAGATTTAGGAAAACTTGCTGTCTGATGATTGGAAATGCTAGATTACTTGTTTCCTGAAGTGGATAATTGATGGCTCTGTATTATATAAAGTTCAGGAAAAGTCTTCAGGAAATGTACCTTTAAGTTTCCTGAGCAGAAGTTGATATAAATAAGTGCGGTAGGCCTGTCTGGTAGCTACCTGTCTGGTAGCTGGTAGAGTTAAGGATGTGAATAAGACAGAGATTTTGCAAGGTATTTTACAGAACTACATTATGAAGTGTTTAATTCTTTTGAATGAAACCTACCTAGGTGCACGCTGTTTTTCACATATGCAATTAGCAGTGTTTATAGATTGCTTGTTATTGAATTAACAACTGTGCTGGCCATATCAACTCACTGCAGACCTGCCTTTTTGCTGCCAGAGACAGTGCCAGGGTTATCAACTTACACAGGCTTGGATGTGTTCCAACTGTTTAATTATAGTGTCACGCATGCTGCTTTTTCTAGTTTCATTAGTTTATAAACGTAATATGGTATCTTATTTCTGTGATTAACACTTCATTTTGGCAGGTTAAACATGCTGGCAGAGCACCATTGATTTCTGAAATCTATTTTGTGTTCTTTGGGGGATATTTTTACACCCTTTTACTGATTTTCAATTATCATTTATTTGAAAGTTGTATGAAAAAAACCAAACCAACCCACGTTCCAAAGACTTCAGTACAAAGCAAATCAGTCAATTTTTCTACTGCAATTTAATAAGCAACAAAATTAATTTCATTAAATTATCTATTGGTCCTATGTTTTATGTATTTAAAAAAGTGACTTTCAGAGGCTGGGGTATTTTTCTACAACTGTTAAGGGCTTTTTTGATGAACAGATGCCTTCAGGTTTTCTTCCTGAGAAGTCAGGGTTGGCTTTAGGTGTATACCTGTAACTGGACAGGAAGCGGAGGAGTAGCACAGGGGAAGAAAGTAGTGAACAGCCGTTGAGTCAGGCTTCTTGTGGAGCACGACAACGTTGCTGAAGCAGTGGTAAGGAGGAGGCAGAGAAGGCAGAGCTGGAAGAGGTAGTTGTGTAAGATATGTGGACTTCTGTTGGGTGGTTTTTGACAAGTCAGCTGGGCCCTTTCAGGTTGCTGTGCAGTAAAAATGCTGGCGTGGGGTACAGCCTTTGGGGTTGTGCTACAGCTGACCACAACCTTGCCAGTAATTTTTCTCCTTGTGTATATGTGTAACTGCACTTACTATAAAGTAAACACCACTTGTCAAGAGGAAAACTTGGGAAAATAATCTACAAGCTAGAGAAAAAGCTTTGAAGTCCTAAAAGCAAATGTTACACTAATGTGGAACAAACTTTATTTTGGTTTCTGAAATGTAATGCAAGGACTGTCCTGTCAGCACAAGCAAACAAGGAGAAGACTTGGTGCTGGGGGGGTGTGTGTTGGTTTTGGTAGGGTTTGGGTTTTGAGTTTAGGGGTTTTTTGAGCTGATCAGTGAGTTTGACAGTTGAGTCTCTCTTGGTTGATCAGTTCCTGGGATATCTCTGTTCTGTTAGATTTTTAACCAGTGTGAAAAATGGACCTATCTGTCTCTGACTTTGCTTTGGGCTACAGAATATTACTGATACTGATCAGGGCAGTGCTATTTTTAATTCTGTAGCCCAGCTTATTTCATTACTTTGGAGAATCTCCTCCAGCTCTTTGAGTTGCTCAACTAACAAGCATGGTGTGGTGCAGTCCTTGTTTCACAGCAAGTATCTACACGGAGGCAATGCCACAAAGACCACAGGAGGGATATGAGATAAATACCCATCAGTTCCTGGCTGACTTTGGCTGATCTTTGGTTCCGGACAGTGAGAAGAGGAGACGTGTTGGCAGCGTGGAGTGGTATTCGTCCTCTGGTCATAGACCCCAACTCCAAAGACACACAGTCGATATCCCGGAATCATGTCGTTACCATTAGCGATAGTGGCCTTGTCACGATAGCAGGTACTGGAAGTTCTCTTAAAGTATAGCTTTGTTGGGCTTCCTCAGTGTATTTTACTGAAAACTTTTCTCGTTACAGGATGATCTTTCATGTTCCTTTAACTAGATAATGATCTGTCAGTGGTAGCATGACTGGCTTGTTGGAGCAAGTCTAGTAAGAATAATGTGATATATAAAATATATATAGTACATACCAACTTCATATTCCACTTGCTTTCCCCAAATAAACAAGGAAATGTGTGGTTACAGGTGGGAAGTGGACAACCTACCGTGCCATGGCACAGGACACCATTGATGCAGCTATTCAAGCGCATGATCTGAAGGCAGGTTCCAGTAAGACCATTGGACTGCAGCTACAAGGGGCTGAGGACTGGAGTCCCACTCTCTACATTAGGTTGGTCCAAGACTATGGACTTGAAAGTGAGGTGAGTCATGGTTTCTGTTGATGCTCTGATGTTTCTGTGTTGGGGTGTTGTTTTCCCACTAAATCTAATGCCAGCGTAACTTGTACAAAGCTCTGTCGAGCCTGATAAGAGCTTATTATCTGGCCGGGGCAAAGGTAGTTTTAAAAAAAAATAAATTCTAGTAATTGTTTTTCTTTTCTTCCCCTTTTCCCTTCCTCCTAATCTTGACTGTTTCCTGTGTTAAAATGTTATGACATGCTAGGGTCTGTCTTCCTCTGAGCACAACAAAATCTATACTTCAGGTGTAATCACAGTGTAGCAGAAGAGTTGGAGCGTCATTAGTCACAGTTACATTGATACATACATAGTGGTGTCACTGCTGGTCTAACCCATTCACAACACAAGTAGTTTCCTCCCACACAATCAAAATCTAATACCCTCTTCAGCCTATTTGTTATTGGTGATAAGAGAATTGACAAGAAAAATGTGTGTATATTTGATGTGCTTTCAAAAGCGTATTGAATTTGTTTTCAACTCCATAGGTGGCTCAGCATCTAGCTTCAACATATGGGGACAAGGCTTTTGAGGTGGCCAAAATAGCCCAAGTTACAGGAAAGAGATGGCCTATTGTTGGAAAACGTCTTGTGTCAGAATTTCCTTATATTGAAGCTGAGGTATGTGGAAGAACTACATAGTGTTCTTTGATTCTCTTCTTGGGATAAGCAGGTTCTAGAGCAGGGCTGTCTCGCTCTGTAAAACATCTCCATAAACCCTTTCATTTGGTGAGGTCCAGATTTTTTTTTTTTCTGTTCTTGTTTTTCCCGTTCCCCGGAGCATGCTTTACTTTTATGCTTATGTGTTTATATATACACATATTAATATATTTATATATAATTAAATGTCTATTTTTTTAATTTCATATATACATGTTTGATCCCAGATGCGTTTTATAAAATGTTCCAAGGAGAAGGGAGCTTTTTAAATGCTTCTTTTGGTTGGGTGGGAACTAGTTATGGAAAGTTCATTTTGTATAGCCAGCCCAGCAGTGCCATTTGTGATGCTAAACATAATTTCTGACAATGCCCGTCTACTTTCTCATCTGCATTTTTTCCCTTGTCTTATTGTTCTAGGTTGTCTATGGTGTTAAAGAGTATGCCCGCACGGCAGTGGATATGATTTCCCGACGTACTCGCTTGGCCTTTCTGAATGTGCAGGCTGCAGAGGAAGCCCTGCCAAGAATCATAGATATAATGGGGAAAGAACTTAACTGGAATGAGCAGAAAAAAAAGGTACAAAGGGCCTTTTTAATCTGAAACTGTTTTGTTTTTCTTAAGTAGTTTCCATGTTAACGATCTAAATTAGTTGAATAGAAAACTTCAAGTGATGCTTTCTTCCTGAGAGAATGATTCACTTGGCATATTTCATTACACAGACTTTATCAAAATAGCTGTGAAATGAGTTGGTATTGGCCAGGGGGTGGAGGGGAAAGTGAAGATCTGTATCCTGTTGTTCCCCAACTTTAAAAATGAAAGCAGTCTTGGCATTACTATCCTGTTCCTGTTCAAATATTTTGTTTACTGACACTTTTCAAAAGATCTGCCTTGGAAAAGGGGGATCTTGTAGTCTGTGTCACTCCTTTTTGTCTGCTCTGTCTTCTGAAAAGTGATGAATGCTGAGTTTGCACCATTCTCTGGCCTAAATTAATGTTTAAGGTCATTGTTAGCTTCCTTTGCCCCCAGCGGGTCTGTGCTCAGACATGTGTGGGACTCATCTCACTTTACTTGCAGTGTTGATAACAGGCTGTGTCTATCTAAGCTAGTCTCTGTATGCCTGCTCTGTAGTAAACAAACTTCGGCCAGATGACATACCCTAATAAGGGTATCTGCTGTGCATGCATTGAATTTCACCCTATGGCCTTGTTTAGATGTCCACAAACTGTCAGGAGTACCTTGGATAACTAGCTTAGATGTAGACATCCCGCTTACTGACATGCATCCTGCCCCTTCTGAACTATCACATCATGTAAGTTACCAATTACCACTTCTTTCTGTTGTCATAAAAAGATAAATGCCCAGAATACTGGAGGCTGTGCTTGTAATGCTGTCCAGAGTATGGTGGAGGAAAGGCAGCGCAAGGAGTGCTCTACCCAAATGGGACACATGGTTTGGGACTACCTGCACTCTGAAGCAAACAGAACCTGTGAATGCTCACCTAGCTCTTCCACTCCAAAGGGGATGGGAATTTTCCCTTGGACTGTTTGTGAAACCTTTTAGCCAGTTAGAAGTTTGATTAACATTCTGGAAGGAGCTTCTTTGAATCCTGCTATCCAGAGGGCCTGCTGTGATCCTACAGCCTCCCCACAGGAATGCATAAAGCAAAGGATACTGTCATGTCACAGTTGTGAGCCGTGTTGCTTGTCTGCATGTATGTTGAGCAACCTCATAGTCAGAGGTGTTTGACTGAAGTTAGAGGTGTCTCACCCTTACCCAATGAGATTTGCTCATGTAATAATTTACCGTGTTAAACAAAGCTGTATCAGTTCTTCCATAACAGTAGATGAGAAAATGGGAAGGTTGCAAAGCAAAGAATTTGAAACCAGCATGATGTTAGGGTTGCATGGACAGCCTTAACTCCAGTGGCCCACAGTTGGGGAGTTAGACCCCCATTCTCACCATAACCTGCAGGAAGGAAAATTAACAAGTACTGCATGCACCTGTAAGACTTACAAAGCCATGTGTGGCTTGCGTGAGCTCACTAATGCCAGCAGGGCATTCCCTGAACATCCACTGGGGTTTCTTTTTGAAATGAGATGTCGTGGTTTAACCCCAGCCAGCAACTGAGCACCACGCAGCCACTTGCTCACTCCCTTCCCCACCCAGTGGGATGAGGGAGAGAATTGGGGGAAAAAAGAAAAACTCATGGGTTGAGATAAAGACAGTTTAATAGGACAGAAAAGAAGAAAATACTAATGATGATAATAATAAAATGACAATAATAGTAATAATAAAAGAATTGGAATATACAAAACAACTGACGCACAACGCGATTGCTCTCCACTTGCTGACCGATGCCCAGTTAGTTACCGAGCAGCGATCCCCCCCCAGCCCCACTGCCCCCAGTTTATATACTGGGCATAATGTCACATGGTATGGAATACCCTGTTGGCCAGTTTGGGTCAGCTGTCCTGGTTGTGTCCCCTTCTACCTTCTTGTGCACCTCCAGCCTTCTTGCTGGCAGGGCATGAGAAGCTGAAAAATCCTTAAGTTAGTATAAACTTAGTGTAAATACTTGACTTAGTATAAATACCTGGCAACAACTGAAAACATCAGTGTGTTATCAACATTCTTCTCATACTAAATGCAAAACATAACACTATACCAGCTACTAGAAAGAAAATTAACTCTATCCCAGCTGAAACCAGGACATGAAGCTAAAAACCCCCTGAGTTATTGAGCACCTCTTCTGCAACCAGTCTTGGGCCATTTTGAAGTGCTACGTTTTTACAGCAATCTTACATGTGCTGTATTTCAACTTGACGGACGAGGCAATTCAATGCCTATCCAGAAGAGCATTCTTTAATTTAGATCTTATAGTAAGACCATTAAATAAGTCTTTGTTGGTCTGGGACTTTAAGGCTAATTTGTGTGCTTTTATTGAAGTATGTAAGAGTAGTCTGGTATAGTTCACTTGGTCTCCTAATACGCCTTCACGAACAAGTCTTTGCTAGATGAAGTGGCTTACATGTACGTGCCTAGGAATCTTTTAATGCTACTGCGGCCGTTACTTAGCATGCTTACTCTTGTTTGTTAACTGCAGTGCGGACTATTTAATATTGGTGCCCATGTGGCAGATGATTGTATCACTTTTAGAACTGTGTTTGGTGTACCCATCGCTGTAGAAAGAACTCTGTTCTACAGTACTTTACGTTATGTCAGTTGTTTATCACTTATTAAAAAACTAGCTATGGAAGACCTTGCACCGAACTTTCAGGTAATAAATTAATTTTACTACCATCAAGAGAACTAGTTTAAAACATAAAGAACCTTCCTGGTGTTGAGCCTCCTGATTTTTTTGCTGATTCTAGACAGGTGAAACATTGCACTAAGATACCAGCTGTGAGTTAAATGGCATTTTGTAGGCCTGACCTGCAATTTCTTCATGAAATAGGTGGATATACCATGTGTGACTTTTAGGACCATACCATGCCTTCAGTGTTAACACAGTAATTAGAAGTCTTTACTAGACTTGATATCTCTTTTCAAGACTAAAATGTGCCTAAGCTTAACTTATTTTTTTAAATGCTTTTTAGCTACCGTCTGCTTAGGTTTTGGATATTAGATAAATTCTAGTTAAGTGGAAGAAGCTAATAAATACTACATTAAAAATAATTGTGTAAGAACTTGCTATTCCTCAGATATACAGTTTTTCTTTTTGTTGTAGGAAGAACTTGAAGCTGCTAAAAAGTTTCTCTATTATGAAATGGGCTACAAAGTAAAATCAGATCAATTAACAGACAGCTCTGAAATCAGTCTAGGGCCTTCAGATATTGAAAGGTAAGTAAAGTAGAAGAGTTCCCTATGCTGCTATGAATTAATACCAGTCATTCTTCTGAGTGCAGTTTTTCCCACTGATAATCCTTATCTTGCAGGTACAAGAAGCGATTCCACATGTTTGACAAGGACAAGAAAGGGTTTATTACTATACTGGATGTGCAGCGTGTCTTGGAGGTAATGTTTCCTTGTGTTCTTTTAGTTTCCTTTTTAAGCCTCTTATCTAAATTTTAGAGTGTGCCATAAATAGTGCTGAACAATCCAGTTGACATACTTCTGTACTTTTTTTTTTTGTCTAGAGCATCAGTGTGCAAATTGCTGAAAACACACTTCATGATATTCTAAATGAAGTGGATCTGAACAAAAATGGACAGGTTGAGCTCAATGAATTTTTGCAGGTAGGTGTTTCTTTGTTACAAGAGAGGCTGTAACTTTAATGAACAAAGGCATAGGTATTTAATTTTTTTATCTCTTTGTTGAAGGGCTGGGTTGGAGACTAGGTGAGTGTTACTTGGGTAAACACTGTAGTGTTGATGCTATTTGCCAAATCACAAGTGACACACAGAGCCATCCTCAAGCAACTTTGAAATTCAAGGGGTTTTTTTTTATGTGCAGAAACAGTAAGACCCAAAGAACAGGTCCAATTTACAAAGTATACTACAGTACAGACCTGAATTTGGCTTTTTTTAGTATAGAAATACTGTTTAAATATATTCAGAACGATACAATTGTCCACTGGAAGGTATATGGCACAGTTATGCACACCGACATTTATCTGGGTCTGTTAAGTGGTTAGTAGTTTCTAAACTATTTTGAATATTTTAAAGAATGAGCTTGTGGTTAAAGCACATCCAGTCCATATAATCCCATTTTAACTCCTGGATTGGCTAACATTATGTCAGTTTGTACGAAAGACATTACATTGACAACCCATATATCTGCTTTTTGAAGGGCTTTAAAATAAAATTAAGGGTGCTACTGAAACATTTGTTTGCCCAGCTCCTCTTGCATATGCAGTTTGCCAGCCAGCTTTGTTTTTGTAGAGTCTTTCTTGGTGTGGTATTTCAAGTGACTGCCATGTCTTTCCTGCATGGTGGCAATGATGAATGCCGAACATGAGATAAATTAATGCTGGGGATTTTGGTCAATGTCAGCCCTTTCTTCACTGTGTCAAGTTAAACAAACAAGATCAAGGCAAAGGAAATGGTAATTGTCTCTCTCGAGATGAGCTGTAGATAAGAGCAGCATTGTTGAATCTAAATGCAGAAAATTTTCACAGGTTGTGTCCAGCATTAGAAAAAAGGACTATTTATTTGCCTAAAATGCAGCAATTTAGTTGGGTAACTGATATGCACTTGGGAAGGGGAAAAATAAACCCAAACAAACCATGGGGGCAGAAAGAAGAAACAATGGCTTTGGGAGTTTGTGCTTATGTATTCACATATAAGGGAAAGTCACAGCTGTTTTTCTGGCTATTGCAAAAGGGTCTCCCTCTTATCTCTCTTTGCATATGAAAATTTTTATTTGGGGGTGGAACCCACCATTTACTGCAGGGGCTGTGTTAAACTGTAATTTGGTTAGTTTGGTTACATTGTGGTTAAGAAGTTGAAACAACTAGTAATTATGTCTTCTGTGGATTTTTGGTGGCTTTCTGGGGTTTTTGCTTTACTGTGCTGAATAGTCTCATTAGGGGTTGCCTCCTTAAGACATAATATCTGTAGAATATAAACGGCAAGTTGCTGTTTTGGTATAGTTTCACAGTTACATTTGTAAAACTGTGTAACTCTGTGGCTACTGGCTTCTCCTATACATTTTACAATGCAATCTAAATATTTAACACCAGTGTTGGGCACTGCAGTAATGATCACTTGTGCCTATGCACCTCCTTCCTGTAGAGGCAGAGAACAGCACATGGGGAGCTGCTGCGTAGCCAAGTGCTAAGTAGGAAGTATGGTAATAAAATTAACAGGAGGTTGCCATGGAAGGAACAAAATACATTAAATGTTTGTTTAATTTTTTTTAATGGATCTGTTAAGTCAGTTCCCAATACTTTCATGTTTGCTTTCTGAAAACTTTCAAGTAATTGCATTTTACCACAGAATGCTTGTGGAAAGCCATGTGCAAATATTTGTGGATGTTTATATTAGAATATAGGAACACGTTGTACCAGGGTGGCTGCGTAGCTCTCCAGGTGGGGAGCAGAGCAATGCCAAGTGCTTTCATTTGGCCAACTGCAGATTACCAACGTAACTCAAATAATGGTCTTGTGAGAACTGGTCCCGGCAGACACCAGTGCTTACAGGTGTTTCACAAAGAGAAAGCGGACTGCATTGATCAGCGTTTAATATAAACAGGTCGTTCCACCGTGGCAGGGAGGCAGAGCTCTGACAGTGTTTAGGTGCACACAGAGCTGTCTTATGGCAGTGACTGTTTTTCTGAAGACTTGAATACAGAAGTCTAGTGCTGCTGTCATTTATGCTCAAGAAAGGAGGGGGACCTTGGGAACTAGTTTTGGTATGTAAAGGCAAAAAAACCCCCATGTTAAATGAGAAGGAAGCTTTTTCCGCAACAGCAGATTTCCTCTCGGGTCCTGACAGACCCATGTACCAGAAACTCTTGTTTTCATGGCAGTGCCGGAGGATCAGCCATTTTTTTTGTGGTCACCTCCCCAAAGAGCACGCAGTATAGTCAGAGCAGACAGACACAAGACTGGCAGTCGGGTGTATCGTCAAGCAGGGTGAATGGGTGTGAGGGCAATGCCTCTCCTCTTAGGGCTTCCCAGTCTGTGCATAGGGATTGCTCTGTAAGTGGGGAGGGAGGTGAGGGAGAACACCAAGCCCAAGCAATGGTGACCTTCCCTTGCTGGCTGTAGCTACTGCTCTTACTGCTGCTTGTCTTCTCCTTCCCAGCTCAGTCATCTGTCTCGCCTCAGGGCTGCGCAGTGTGATCAAAATGCCTTCAAATGCAGGGAGGGAGGTTTTTCCAGCCTCGGCTGGGTCTGCAAAGCATGGGGTTCTCTTCTGTCCCTTCCCCTCCCAGGTACTACTTCCAGCTTTCACAGGGTTGATACCACATTTGCATAGGTCCAGCTGCAGATATAATTAATAGATTTTCCTATGGAAGGGAAGAAATCTAAAGGATTCTTAGCACTCGATGGGAGTAAGAAATTGCATTTTGTAAGTGCCGATTGCTTTCCATAGTAGTCTTTGACAAGCTGACTGCATGTAATTTCAAGTCTAATGCTCACTTTATCCATGGGATAAAAAAGAATTAACTAAAATCTTAGTGCTAGTGTGTGTTCGTTAAGATAGAGCTGAGTCCAGTTTCAAGGACTTAAAGGCAAATTAGTTTTAAAAGTCTATAAAGGAATTTGGATTTGAAAGAATTGTGGAAGTCAAGTACACTATCTCTACAAAGAAGGGCATATCAATGAAAAAGGGTATGGTCTGGGGTCAGTTGTAGATCAGGAATGGTGTTCTTCTATTAGTTACATCTTTCAGATATTTAAAAAAAAAAAAAGGCACGTGTGAAATAGATGGGTTCTCCTACATTCTTAAATGTCACTGAAAAACCCTGGTGTTGATGGTTGCCTGCTCTGTTACTTCCAAATGGATTGTATTTGGTACTTCTACTCTTCCTGCCACCCATGCCTTGCCAAAACCTTCATTGATATTTCTGGAAAATGTAAATGAGCTTTGAAGTGACTCTTTGAAACCATACAGCAGTTTTGTTTTATATATGGAAAAATCAGTTCTGTATATTCATTAATTATTTTATTCAAGAGTCAGTAGCAAGTGTTATCTCAGCCATTTAGACTGGAACTGTGTCAGTGTCTACTGTCGGTGGCTCAGGGTCAGGACAGCCAGCCGTGTTCATACACCTCTCGTGCAGAGGAGTTAGTAGCACCAAGCTGCTGGTGTCCTCTGGCCCGTAAGCCGTACTAGTGGAGGGCTTGTGTGGTGTCCGCTTGGACTGGTATCGGCTGCGGTTACCCTGCTGTCCCTCTGGCTGCTCTGCTTACTGAGGTCTTCCTGTGAGGGGCTGTACCAACGGTCAACCTTTGCTCTTTGTCTTGCAAATGAGTTAACAGGATGCTCTCCCTCTTGTGTCTTAAGCTCATGAGTGCTATTCAGAAGGGCCATGTGTCTGGAAGCCGGCTGGCTGTGCTCATGAAGACTGCAGAGGAGAATCTGCATCAGAGGGTGGTGATTCCGGTGGACCGGAGCGGTGGTGGACTGTGAGTTCAAACACAACATCTGCTCACAGCCACGGCTAACAGAGACGTGTAGCTGCGTCTCTCTGCTGAAAAACATTCCAGTGCTTCTGATTGTCCTTGCTTGTTCAAGATGACCAGTATCTGTCCATTGGTGTAGCTCTTAAAAAAATACATTGGTGCATTTTTTTTCATTATTAATGGTTTTCTGTACAGCTCTTAATACTCCAGTATGTGGCCTTTTGGATTGGGTATTCTTTAGTCACAGGGGCTTATTAACAAAGAGTTCAGGAATACAGTCTAGAAAGATTTGGGTGCACACACAAGCACGTGTGCACATACTGCCTTGTTCATTAACTTTTATATCACCTTTACCTCTTAAAGAAAATGATGCTTAGAAAGTGAATCCTGCCTTTAAATGCATTGCATTGAGTTTTACAAATACGCGTTTAGTATTTAAAAGCTGCTGATCTGTCTTCTTCAACAAAGAGCAAGAGAGGGAAAGCTGATGTTCTGGATTGGAGATAGTATCGTGAAAGGAACAAAACTGATGCTTCCTGAGGTAGTGATTACTGTGAAGAACTGTCATGAGCCTTCTGTAGGTGGTTGGTTTTGCTCTTTCGAGTGCTCTGTTATTTCAGTGGTACCAATACTTGGCCAGACAAAAATATCAGCAGTATGAAGCTAGAAAACTACAAGACATCTTGATTAATCACCCAAGCTAATAATTTAGTTAAAAGCTAGGGGACAGCTTTCCTTTCTCCCATATTAATAAAAATAAGCTTCCTTTAATAAACAGCGTTGTCTAGCAGGTGGTGTTTTATGCTGTAAAGTGCTTCATACTGTTTTCAGTATGTCCGGTTTTGGACAAACACTGATGATATATAGAATATGGCAGTTTTTGATAGCATAACAGTCTTAATTGTTTATTTAAAAATGCTCAAACACAAAGTGAAAAAATGAAATTTGTTATGCATTCCACTAACTTTTCTATAAAAGTGAAAGGGCTATTTTTCAGCAGATTAATGAAAAAAACCAAACAATTAGGACCACTCACTTGAGCTGTTTTCAACAATGTTGTATCTGGCTATTTGCCTTTCTATTGTTAGATTGACTAGGTTCAAGATCAGATGGAAGATTTCTGCCTAATGTAGAATAAGGAAGGGAAAAATGTAAGAATGGTTCATTGATGAATTTCTCATTCTGTTATATTCTTTGAATATAAATACCAATTTACAACTCAAAACAAACTTCAGTTTCAAGGTGTCAGAATTTCTAATTGTGTAAAATCTGATATATTTTAACTGATGTCACCACTTTAATGGAAAATAACAGTACAGGAATGAACAGCAAAGTTTACTTTGATATTTTAAAAGGGAAAATGATTACATACACAAGGTGGAGATGCTGAGGAGTGTTAGTATGTAGCATAGTAAGTACAGATGTTGTGTTTGGCTGGAGAGGCAGAGTCCTTTTAAAAAAAAATTAAAAATTCAGGTGTTTAATAGTAGTAGGTACAAAAAAAAAGGGGGTGGGGGGCAAGCCTCACTTAAAATTCAGCAAATGGTTATATTTCTCTCAGTCCAAACAATTGGTAAAATCTGGAGGGAAGGAGACAGTCTCGGGTAAAATGCCTTTCAGATGTTTTTTGCATGTTAAATTTTCTTTTGACACTGCCTTGTACCAAAATGCAGATAGTGTTAAGGTGTTATGGCTTTTTTGCTTCGAGTCGTGTGCTAGTGAGGCACAGTCTATGTGAATGAGGAGTTAGCATATTTGACAATGTAAGAATTCTATGAACAAAGGGGTTTGTTTCTGTGGTCCTGTAAACTTTTCTTTTTGAAATATGTTTCAGTATATTCAGGTAAAGTATGTAATGTTTGACACAGCTTCATATTTCCAACACCTGTTTCAAATAAGAACACAGTAACAGATTTTACATATACTGCAGAATTGGAGGGAAATGAATGTACAATACACAGGTTATTTTGGTTCAGTGAGCAAGGTAAGGAGGGAAGGGGTTTAGGATTCTGTTGTTAACAACAGTTTAAGGAAAAAAAAAGTAAGTAAAAGTAATGAGACCTTTTCCAGGCCACATAAAGAAAAATATTTACAATATTTAACATCTTTTGTATGGTTTAAAGAAAAATTCTCCTCCACTCCTCTATAAATGGCACTGTTAAGAATTAATAATACAAGTTTACTTGTAAAGCCAGGATTTTCTGCTTTGTACCCAAAGTATACTCTTTGTTCTCTTGTTTTAGTAATATTGCATACAGAATGTGACTTTGGGATTTTCTTGGCTATATGTGTGTCCTCCGATATGAATTTGCTTTGCATCTTAGGCACTTTACTGTCATGCTTCTTTGCTCTTTTGTATGGCACAGCAAGATCTTGTATGCCTACCTTGTGTAACAAGAGAAGATTGCATGTGTTACTTAAAACAGCTAAATCTATACATGGAAAAAATCTAGAAGTATTTATTTATCACCTCTCATCTGTTTTCAGGAATGTTGGCTTTGTTGTTTTTTGGTTTTATTTTCCATGTGAATGTACTGTAGAAAGAGTTGTAAAATGTCACTGTCTTGCATTGTTCTGATCCTAGGTGGAAAAACAGCAATTTTTTTTTTTTTTTTTTTTTTTTTTTGAGGTGGGAGTTGTATTTCTGGATGGGGGGTTATTTTGTGTTTTAAATAAACTACGCCTGTGGGGGAGGGGATGCGTGTACATGCAGCGTGTTTATATATGCGTGTATCAATACATGTGTATATATGTACACACATACATACACACTGCATGTTTTACATGTGGCACTTAACGTATTTTGTTAGGTTACTGTTCTAGACTGAACTGTTAAATACTGTGTTTGAGGCTGGGTTGTCATTTTTATAACTGTCTTGGTGTTTTACTGCCATTATTTATTACTTTTGATATACAGAATGAGCCGCATGCATTTATAGAGCAATAAGAGGATGTATTTAATGTGCCTTGTTTTTAACTGAGTAAGAGCTGAAAGCATGAATCAATAAAACTGATTAAAAATGGTCCCTTCACTGGCAGTTTGTTATGGCAGTTACAAAAATAACTTTGGCCTTGAAAAAGTTTATTTTTAAAGGAAAAATGTTCAGATAGATGCTTCTTAGTAAACATAACATAATTTTGTCCATGCTTTCCCATTTTAGCTCAGAATTTAGCACTTCATAGTTTAAAAGTGAAAATTAGGAGTTAATACAGCACTTAGCATTCTCGGGACGTAGGAGCTGTGTGTGTTCGCCGGTGACACGAAGGGTAAGGTATTCTGCACTGCCATCTCATACTAAAATTACAGCTAGCCAATTGGCCTGGATTTTGGGGGGGGGGGGAAATGCCAGTTGCAAGTGTTCCTTTGCACACTGATGAATTTTATCATAACCAAAATCAATAGAAATGAATGGAAGAGATTTCATAATCCATTTTGATCATTTTACATGTCAAGTTAGTCCAGGGTTGCCATGTGTTGATAAATGTTCTGACAGAAAAAATGCTATATATTTTCATTGTCAGTAAATCAGTAAAGCTGTTATCAGTTTTAACGCAATTTTTATAATCTCCATATTATTTTATAGGTTTTAATTTACACTTGTAATAGGGATATTCCACAACTGCGATGTAGCTGTACTGAATACAGGGGCTGTGTATGTGCAGCCAGAATAGCTCCCCTCTGCACGTCCCCCACAGAAATAAACAGGACCGATACCTCCAGAGTATAATTACAAAGATTATGAATTTTATCTAATCTGTGGTGTGTAAGTAGTATGTCAGAAAACGTTTGCTACAGTCATCTTTGTCCCAAATATTTTGCAGCACTAAAATTGCCTTGGGTCATGATCCTGAATTTGCTACTCGGCACAGAACTGAAATGAATAGGAGTTTTTCTAGAACAGTATTTTGGGGCTGGGTTCCCTTGCTTTGCACGATTTCTCCACTGAATGTTCAAAAATTCAGATTTATTGCAACTTATGTTCACTTGCGTTCTGCAGCCTGTTTTAGAAATATGATATGGAATATCATAGCAACATTAATATTTAAGCGTTGATGCCTGAGCTGGGTGTTTCCCGTGTCAGATATGAACTGATTGCATCTTTTGAGGAGAGAAAAACCATCTTCAGTGGGGATGAATCTTTGCTGCTAAGTAAGTGTTTCTCCTCACTGAAAAAGAGGGGGTTTTGGATCTGTATGTGTGTTCAGCCTCGAGGTTTTAGTCCTCATTTCCCTATTTAACCAGGCCCCCCCCCCCATTTTTGCATGCCTGTACCCTGACACAGGAGCACTGGCTGCACAAAGCATGTGCATGGCTGCTGTGGCTGGAGATTACAGGCTGTGTTTCAGAATCGATACTTTCTTCGCTCGGAAGATGCCGCTGATGCAGGCATGCGCTGGGATAATCTCGCCTCTTCTTATTTTGCAAATAAAAGCAGAGATTAAATTTTGCTCCCCTGAGCAAGCCTTTAGCTTGCTCATTCTTTTCACAACAGTCTTGTGCAAGGACTGTCATGTATGTTAGATTATCCAGGTGGACGTGAGCAGGGGACTGGCTTCTGTAAAATTTTTGGAAGTTTTGACTCTGTATTTAACTGAACTTGATCCTCAGCAAATGCCAGCCTCGGCCACCGTGCTTTGTCTGCCTCCTCTGAACCATCGCAGCCCGAGACTGTTCAGTGGAACTCGACAGGCTGGGGCTGTGTTGAAACTTTTCAGGTTTTGGCAGGTGAGGCTATTTTTATTCAGTGGCAGCTGTGATTTTTAGAGCTACACCTCGCCGGCCCTGGTGCGGTGGGGCTGTGCCTTCTCTGTGCAAATGTCTGGAATAGGGCAGAGCTGTAGCTGGATGCGTGTCACTCGTTCTCCTCCGTAGGCTTTATTTAACTAAATAAGGCAAACTTGGTTCTGTCTTACTAAGATACCGTAATCTGTTTGTCCAACTGATGTACATGTAATTAGGTTGATCAGTAAAACTGACACAAGTGAAGGGAGTTGAGTCGGTGTAACCCGATTCGAAGGTCCCTTACAAAGGCAGCCTGCCTGCCTCCCCAGCCTCCCGCCCTCCCCAGAATAAACACAGGACTTCGCTGCCTTTAATTTTCTCTCTTCTAAATTGTTGCTCAGTTTATTTTACTGAAGCGCCCAGATTCATTTTTTATTTTTGCATATCTACAATTAACTGATTTGCAATTCATTTTTATGCAAGCAGAGTTTTTCCTGTCCAAGTCAAGAAGCTGTAAATCTTAGATCTATTGAACTGACAGTGAAATATATTTCATTTTTCCCCATGAATCATTTGCCATCCTTATTGCAGAAAAATGGCAAAATTATGGTGTACCATGTTTTCATAAATTACTGCTTTTCTCCCCCTCCCCTCCCCCCCCAATTTGTTCCGTAATTTGCTTGGGAGGAATGCGAGTGTGGGAACCCGGAGTAGCTTGGTAAACAGGGCTTGTTTCTCACCAAATAGTCTGCCTAATCTCTCTTAAATTGTTCCTAGAACAACTAATGCAGCTTTCATATGAATCAAAAAATTAATAATTGCTATTGAAGTTATTTTGACTTGGTGTTGTTAAGAGGTTAGCCAGTTAAATTGTTATCGTACTACAGAAAGGAGGAAGCAGTACGTAGTACTACTTGACTATTATTTTTTGTTGTTGTTGTTCCAAAGAGCAAGCAGCAGTTCCTTGAGATTCCTGTTCTCTCGCATCAGAATCTTGTAAACTGCGGAAAGCTAGGTATTTTTCTGGGTTTAGGAATGTAAGGAATTCCTTTTCTAAAAACCTATAGCTCTCAAAACACTTTTTAAAAATCTTGGCAGTAGTACTTGTTTTGAAACCCTGGAAAAATTAGGGGTTTATTACACTTCAGGCTTAGCTAGGGAGCTAATTTTGATTAGTGACTAGCTTATTACGTCTGGCAAAGAAGCTGTTCTATCTACCATCTAGTCTAAGTCAAGTTCTTCCTGAATTAAAAAAAAAAAAAATATATATATAAAAATGTTCATCATGGTAGGCTGTTAAATTGTTTTCAAAATTGGCCATTTTTTAAATGGAGCTTATCCAGCTATGTCAGTACTTCAGGTTGCACTGAACCATTAAATAAAAAGCTGAGACAAAATGCCTTTGAAAAGGGTTAATTAGTTTTAATATTGATTTATTCCATATAGGGCAGTAATAGACTAGAACATTTATTTCTGTTTTGGATCATTAAAAACAGTCTTTGGTTCTTGAACAATTTGTTTCTAATAAATAAATGGGGGGAAGGAAAAAAAAAAAAGGCCAATTAGAGTAATTTAGAGTCAGCCCCGTGACGTTGCCTGCCTTTCGGAAAGCCCCAAGCCCCGCGCGGGACGTCTCCCGGCCGGGTGCTGGGCGCTCGCCGGGGCCGCGCCGACCCTCCGCCGGCCCGGCCGGGGCCGGGGCCCCAGCCCCGAGCCCCCCCTC
>NW_010972599.1:645884-695884 GCF_000737465.1 Haliaeetus leucocephalus | reverse complement strand
TAGTGAAGAATAAAGGTGGAAGAGAGGTCTGATCAGTGCTAAGCCCTTTCTGCTTCAGCGCTTAAGCATTTTTCCATAAACACTCTTGTTATGATGTTAGTTTGCTCAAACCACTCTGAGGGAACCGGCGGAGCCTCCTGTTTACAAGCGTGTGTGACAATTTAACAGTGTGGGGTGGGGAGAGCTGAAATCAAAGCTTCCAACAGAGCAAAAGTATTGCTTCAAGTAAATAACCCAGGGAAGTTCTTCCTCCGCTGCTGCAGCAACAAACTCCAAATTCCTGTAAAATCCCTGACAGCAGCTGCCTTGGTGACTTGCTGAAGCTCCTCACTTATCTCCTCGGTCTCCACCGGGTTTTTATGCAAGAAGCTGGTCGTAAGATGAGGAAAGCCAGTAAAACGCTTGCTTTCTGGGGGATCTGATGATCCTCGTTCCCCAGAGGTTTTTACTCTGAGAGTTCACTCTTAAGGCTTAGTGAGCTAAGTGCTGGGCAACACTGTTCATAGCAAAACCAGGTAAAATCAGCATTAATGTCAGTTGTGTGGCCAGGTACTTCTTCCACCTCGTACTGCTGATGTTTCCTCTCGCTTGTTGACCAGAAGTGTGTGTGGGGTGTGCGCCTGCCTGTGTGCCAGCCCCTGAGGGGTAAAACTTATTCAAGTGCTCGTTCAATTCATAACTACCTACAGCATTACCCAAATTCATGTCTGGATCATGGTAAAGCCTAGCGCGAAGGTAACAGATGATGTTTTAAGATCAAGAGTGAGGAATTGTACATAAATAACTGAATGACTGTTCACTTCAGAGAGTGGGGAAAAGGAAACAGTTATTTTTCAGTTTTCCTATTTCAGGCAGGATGTCAATTTTGTGCAAATCTTC
Organism: Haliaeetus leucocephalus; assembly: GCF_000737465.1. Lineage (NCBI taxonomy): Eukaryota > Metazoa > Chordata > Aves > Accipitriformes > Accipitridae > Haliaeetus > Haliaeetus leucocephalus. The sequence goes on along the minus strand of NW_010972599.1, from coordinate 695,005 downwards.
AGAATCAGCTTGAGAAGTAATTGAAGAGGGAGAAGTGCAACTTTAACCTATCTTTACGAGCTGTATATGCAGTGTAAATTAAATGGGGCTGAGAAGTTTTCTTCTAGGTTTACTTTAGAGCATTCTAGAAATCTTCATCCAAGTTCATTCACCACGAGTGTTGATTGCTAACTACAATCACTGGCCTGTTTCCCTGGTTGTCCTCTTTCCTAGAGGTAATATTCCTAAATTTCCTAAACTGTATGAAACAGAACAGGGAAGCCGCTTTTAAAATGTTATCTAAGCAAAAAAAAATGTTTCAGCAATTCACTTGGGTTGCTTGGGTGAAGTCTGGTGCAGAGGGTCTGTGTCAGTGTTGTCTCCCCCCACCCCAAGAACTCCCCAGCTTGGTGCCTGATGGCAGAAATGTAAGTTTGGCCACATCACCTGCCGTGGTTTTGTTAGGAATCTAGTTATTGTCAGTACAAGTCCAGTACCTGTGTTTCCAGTGCTGCTTTTATTTGCAGTTGGGGGCTCCGGGCAGGAGAAGTCAGAGAAATGCAGAGTTAAAGTTACAAAGTGTTACAGGTCTGTAGTGGTGGTTTGTGTCTGTTGGTGGCTGCCTAGAGAGTTCAGTTTTATTTTTATTTTTTAAATTGCTTAGTTATATTTGAGTGTAAACCAGAGCAAATCTAAGGGAAATCCCTAAATCAGTGCCTTTTCCTTCTTATTAAAAGAACCAAAACAAACAAAAACCCCAAAACCTAAGCTGCCCTTCTGCTGAAAGCTCTTTCATGTCTCGAGTTGTTAGAGGCAAGTTCCTTCTGTTGAAGATGGCATTTTCCAACTGTGAGATTACTTGAAAGAGCTAGGAGGCCCATACAAAGACCTGGGGAAAATACATTGGTGGCTGCTGGGAGTGAACGTCGTGGATCCTTCTGCAGCTCGTGGGATCGAGCTCAAGCTCTGTATCCTGTAGCAATACCGCAGGTCTGAACCGCCTCAGCCCATGCACGTGGCTGAGGAACGACCGGGGACATAATAAAATGAGAGTTTGCAAGTTGTAGTTCTCCAAGATACTATATTAACCAGCTTTATGATGAAGAAAATACGTAGGCAAGTGGAAACCAGATTGCAGGTCATGTTCTATTTGAAATTCTACCAAGTAAAACTTCTGCCAGACTCTGAAATACACATTTTTGTAAAGAAATACCATTAGAGAAATTAGTGAGCCGGAACAAATGCTGAGGTGCTATCAGGACAATGCTCTGCTCAACCAGCAGAGTATTGCTGGGAGGTGATTTTTTTTTTTTTACAGACCTTTATTGTTTGGAAATGGCACATAGAGTCTGTGGCTTTGCTCAGGACCGTGCTTGGGTAAGAAGGGAGAAGGTCTCCATTCTGCGGAGATCTGTGCTCATCGCTTGGTCTTTGTATGTGGTCTGTCTCCAGAAGGATGGCTTCAGCAGCCGTGGATGTGACGGCACATCCTGAGTAAGCTGTTGGGCATATTTGCACTTGGCTTTGTGGGAGGTGGTCTGGGGGGGGCTTTGGTCAGGTGGAGGACGCTGTATTCTGCCCTTGTAATGTAATTGTGCCTGTTTTGGGGTAGAAATAACCACACGAGTAGGTCACGTAACACATTTCCCTCAGTTTTGCAATCCCTTGAGTCTTGGCGTATTCTTAAAGGAAAGTATTTTGGTTTTAGGTACACTGCTTGCCGTTCCAGGGAAAAGGCCAGCTGCGGTAGGAATGAATCCCCTACACCGCACGGAGTTGAGTCAGGGGAGCCGCTCCAACCGGCAGCAAGCAGTAAGCGTGCTGGATAAAGATTAAGCAGCTCGAGCAAAATCTTGGCGCTCCGCTGGTTGTCTCAGTTCTGCTTTGACTGAAGTTTTGGCTTTTAGCAGAGCTATGCGATGCAGCATTCCCTCCTCTGCCCTGCGAGAAGCCTACATGCCAGCACAGGCATACGCTTTCAGCAGACCTTCAGCCAAGGGATCCTTTGTGCTGGGGAGGGAGGACCCTGGCTTTTGTGAGATCTGAGCTAAGCCTTAATTCAAAGGGCTAAAGTGTCCTCAGAAAAAAACTATTAGCTCTAAACTGCATTGTGGCCCCACAGCTCATCACGGAGCACCGCGCGGGGTGGGTAACCCTGCCTCGCCAGCCTCCGAGGCACGCGGGAACCACACGGAGAGCCCGCCTGTGCGTCGAGAGGTGCGAGCTTCAGCGCACGCTGGGACGGGAGGGATTGCTCGTGCCCTGGTGCTCTGCCAGCCCTGATGGCTCCGTGCAAAGCAGCAGCTCTGTCGAGAACTTAAACTGCTGCCCTTCTCTTGTCCCCCTTCCTAGGAAGCGCTCCTTCCTCCTGCTGGGAAGTGGTGTCCAACACAGCTGACCTGTCTTGAATGTTAAGCAAAATGTAATAGTTGTACCTTGCAGGTATATTTTTAGTATGAATGAAACCACCGGGGTTCTGTAGCTAGTATTCTAAAATAGATTAAAATGGGAAGATACCTATAGATGCCACCAAAAATTGTCCTCAGGGACTCTGTGCGAGACATGATTTTCCATGAAATTGCACACATCCTTTCAGAAAGGCAGGGATTTGTTATGCGGAGCACAAGGATACATTATTAAAGAATCGATGTATAAGATGTTTGATCTGCCAACTTTTCTTCAAATAACGGGGCTGCGGTTTGGGCTTAAATGTGCTAAGTAAACCCGCAGTGCTGTGCGCCAGCTCTGCTCTATGCGCGTGGGCTCATCGATCCGTGTTCAGGGAAGGTCTGCAGCATGCGTAGGGTTTCTGGTGGTTTCTTTAAATCCTCCTCCTTGGACACTGAATTGACGCCAATAAAGCAGTGAGGCCACGTGCATGGGTCCTCCCAGGCAGGACCCCGACGTCCAGGCCAGCGGTGGAGCCAGGCAAGACAGCCAGCTGCAACGCAGGTGTTTGCATGCACTTACGGGTGCATTTTGCATTTCTCTGTTCTTCAGCTGGGCTTCCTGCAAACGCAGAGTGTATCAGGGGATGTTCCCATACTGGCACCAGCGTCACAGTGCCCTGTCTGTTCCTGCAACCTTCTGCAGATGGTGAAACGAGCAGATGACTTCAATAAGAAAGATCCCAGTTAAAATACGGCACATCTCGATTTCGCAGAGGATGAATTTTCCGGATTTCACAGGTTTCGTTTTTTTAAAACACACTCCGTGAACTTGCCTTTACGACAGAAGCCAGGGGGTGATGTATGCCAGCACTGGAAACGGGAGCGCTTGGAAGCGTCAGTAAGATCTGCAGTCGAAGTGTGAGCTTCGTCACCATCCTGGGGCAGGGGAGGAGAAGGGGCAGGGGGGAGGCAGCCCCAGCAACGGTGCAGACTGTGGGGCGAAAGGAAACGCTTCAGGTAGGAAGTGTGTTCCCTGAGGTGGTTCAGATGCCTCCTGAAGCAGAGAAATAAACCCGTGATCTCATCATCTTCACTAATAGCACCTCAAAGGACGTGAAAATACTTGCTTGTGTTGCAGTTATTGGTGGCATCCTGGAGCACACTGCAGAAGATGCAGATTCCTTCACTTCAGAGCATCTCTGCGGGAACGCTATACGATGATTTTTTTTTGTGGTGTGAACACGTCCACATTTCCTGCTTTACATACAAGTATCTTCTGTGTTGGGAGCAAGATCTGAGGACTGTTTTTTAAACAGTCACCTTTAAACTCAGGGACTTACCTGTGCACTTTCGGTTTAGTGTGCAAAATTTTTTTAGGTCCTAGATGACATTTTCATCTTTATCAACTTGCTTCAGAAAATAGGATGACTGTCCCCATTTGAAACCAGAGGAACAGTTGCTCCTGCTTAAGACCCAAATGAAGCCAAAGCACTGTTGTGGATCTTCTGTGAACCAGCAAATAACTTCTTTGGTGAATGAAAGAGATCATTTAAAAACTCAGGCCTGAATGTTTGCATGCAAGGCTGTGTTAATTCTGCAGTTGTGGCGAACGCTGTTCCCTGTACTTGGAGACTCAGTACAGATGGCAGATGTACACTTACATGCTGATTCTTGTTTGTCTCTCAGATTTTTTTTTTTTAAATTACACAAAGCGAGTAGGCAGACAAAACTCTTGCATATTTGATATTAAGACGACTTAACAATAGGAAGTCATCAGTTTGTTTTCTAGATCCTAATGCAGTGGTTGCCATAAGAACACAAATTATGTGTACATTTTAATGCATCTATGCTTCATAATTATGCATGGTTGTGCGCTGTTATAATTGACATAAAATATAAAACAGGTCAAAGAGCAGCTATTAAAACTATTTTTCATTTTGCTTCCTGACAGCTAGCGACATCAATGCCTACTGCATTTAATAGGACCATACAGGGAATGTGAAGATAGTTATATAATTTCAACCATATTAAAGCCTCCAGAACTTGCAACCTAATTATTTCCTACAGTGTCTTGTTGTAAACTGTGTTACTTTATTTGGAATGTGTTCGTTTTAAGATTAAACAATTGGACTACATTAAATTAGCATGAAGGCAAAAAATCATAAAACTTTTGGATCTATTTCATAGAGGTCATTCTGTTAGGTTAAGAATTATCCCAGGAGCAATGATTTTCTGCCACTCAAGATAAAAAATAATGTTCGAATTGTGCTAATTCCATGCAGTTATTTTAATCACTGAAGTAAATTCTACCAAAGGGCTCAATTGTAGTTGCATCCTCTCTCTAATCATAGAATGACAGAAAGAAAAAAAAACTGAAGAAAAGTGATGAATTTGCAAGATGTCCCTCCTCTGGGTAATGGCTGCGTGAAGACAAAGCAACAGGGTCCAGCCTGCCTGGTTTTCACTCTTTATTGATCATCCTCTCGTGCTATAATGCTCAAGGGCTCCTGTTCTCTTGTGGGTGGTCAGATTTCTTTCAGAATCCATGCCGGTCTGTATTTTGTAATAAATTTTTTTAAAATTAGGTTTTAGTGGGACATCTAATGTGGGCTGAGAAACACCCATGGTCATGTCAGTGTGAGCACTGCCAGCTCCTGCCCGAGACCCTCTGGCGTGCGTTTCCCATGAGCGCTGCCCATCGTGTCTGTGCAAGCCAGGACCAGAGACCCAAGTGTGCTGGGGGGGAGATCCTTCCTGGAGACCTGCTGCAGTGCTGCTGGAGATGATGGACATGAAGGAAGTTATAAGAGTTGAAGATCTGCTATATAGGACCACAATTCAGCAAATAAACCTCAGCAAAGACAGTGTTGTTCTGGCTGCTTGTGCTTTGCATTGCTGCACACCACGTCTCGGGTCATGGCTAAAATTGATCGGGGAAAACAGCGTGAGCACCTAATAAATATTGGCACTCCTGTGTCTCATGTGCTAAGTCTGTTTAGAGACTGGATATTTCAGGAGGCTGGTAATAGGCTTTAGAAGACCTTTCAGTTCTAGTTGGCTGACTCAAGTCTAGTCCGTGGGTAGTGACTGAAAGTTATTGCCCAATTTGTGGCGTATGAGGAATAAGCTCAATCCAATTTCCCGAGGTAGAGGCAACCACATCCCAGAAAGAACCATCATAAATGGCACTTGTTAGCGGCTTGACAGGGAGGGTGAGGTCTGAAGGGGAGTGAAGGCCAAGTTCATCTGATTGAGCGTGTTGGCTGTGGAGCATGGAAGGGTCCTGTGGCCGCCCTTCTGTCTCTCTTCAACAGAGCAAAGGTCTTCACTTCCAAGAGAGATCTGTTGCATTTCACTATTAGCGGCTTAATTTGCATTTGGATTCTTGCTTCTGATGACTTTCCTTTCTTCAGCAATTTTCACAAGATATTCTCCATCTTACACTTTTCCAGCTCCATGTCTGTCCAGGAAAATAACCATTAGTGATAAAGCTGTAATGATATGGGCTTCCTTGGGTCTTCTGTCACCTTCCTGTGCCGCGGAGGTTGTACCAAGCTGGGTCTGACGTGGGATCGGCTGTTGGGGGGGCAAGGCCAGAGCAGGCGAGGGCTGGGGAGCTCCGCTGGAAGCAAGGAAAGCCGCTGGCTGCTGGCAGCCCAGCATGTGAACCCTCCGGTTGCTGCCGTACCCGCCAAGCCGGGTCTGGAGGCAGTCTCCCTTGGAGCAGGTGGAAGGGCAGCAGCGGCTCTCGAGGCTGCTGCTTGCTGTCTCCCAAATGTGTGGGATTGCTTTCATCTCTCTTGGTGGTTTGAGTTGTAAAAAATAGCCAAAAGCCGTTCTAGGGCACTGAGGACATTACAGTATTTTAAGGGAGTTTCCCTCTGTCACCCCATCTCTACCTGTTCGTGAAGGGATACGTCTGGCAAGGGTGAGGGACGGGCTGTGCCTCTCGCGTCCTGCCACGGTCCCCAGCTGACCTCCGTGTGCGGAGGAGATGTTTTCCGTATCTTCTTTACCAGGCTTATGCAATGCAATGCCATCGATGCCTTGTTAAATTGCAGATCAAAATATCCAGGCCAGCTCTTTTGATGGGAAGATTTCTTACCGATTAATGAAATCACACCTTTTGCATGAGAGCATTTTCAGAGGTGTTGTGCTCTCCCTATGGGCTGTGTCAGTAGGTGAGAACACCTGAGCTGACTGTGTGCAAGGTCTTTGCATACCTAGTTCGTAGATGAATTTCTGCCTAATGCCTTGAAGAATGTAAGTGCCTTATTTCGGGAAGGGTGGGATCACTTTGTATTTTTGAAATAGCAAGCATCGTTTAATTATCTTACCAAACTTTGCTTGTTTACCTTTACCTTTGTGAAGGTTTGGGAAGTGTGGTATCTTTTTGTGTTTTGAAAACTCCCAGTGACTGAGGAAACCAGGAAAAAAAAGAGGTAACTCCAAACTTGTATCCAAGGCTGCACTGGCAGCAGCAACCAGTGGAGGAGGCAGAGGATGCCGACTGGATCTATGGTCTAATGCTGCTGTGTGCATTTCCACACAGCCCAGGACACAAAGCAGTTGGTTGCAGAAAGAAGGGACAACTCCTGGCTTTCAGGCCACACCAGTAACCTTTCTGCTAGTCATCTAGAGCCACATCAGCATGAATGCGTGACATTCCCCACCAGCAGCATCTTTTGTTATGAAGACCCAGAAGACACAAGAAAATAAAAACTGGCAGATTTCCATTGTTCCTCGTTACCATGACATTATGAAAAGTAAGTCCATATCTATTTTCACAATTTTCACTTAAACCGTTTTTTCTTGAAGTGTTGTGGTTAGTATTGACTACAAAAGTAGCTTATGGGAGGGAGATTATTTTGTAAGTGACAGGAGGTCTCAAAGAGCGTGTGAGATGTACGTCAAGATGTTCAATCCTGAGCTTTAAAACCTTCTTGGAGAAAGCTCTGTTCTTGGCACAGCGTCTAATTTAACTAGAAATAGCTATGGGGTCTTCAGCATGGTTGTAATGCAGAGTTATAATGTACAATAAAGGTAATCTGATACTGTTGCTTAAAAAATGCCTATATACTTTGACCATCCTTCCCTTCCCAAATTATTGAACAATATCCTATGTTGTGCACAAAATAGAGACACGCCTAGGCTCTGACATAACTCTGCAAACCATTAAATAGGTGGAAATAAAACACTTCAGCAGAACAAAGAGGAAGAGATTGGACGTTTTATGGAAACAAGGCATGTAGGAAGTCCACAAATTCAAAACACTGTCATTGCCTCAGCAATCCCACTGCTTTCCCTCTTACGCGGACATCTCTTCTCCTGTGAAGCAAGGAGAGGGCCACCATGTCCTACCTGCTTCTCCCCAGTAAGAGACCTGCATTGCAGCCCACGTTGTACTGGTTTGGAGCAGGCTGCTGTAAGGCTCCGAGGTAGCTGTCCATCCGTAAGTGAGAAAACGGTGGAAGTCATGGCGTGGTGGCTCTGCGCCTCCCAGGTTAAATGCTCTTGGGAAGAAATTCCAACCCTTTGAACAGTAGTTCATGAAAGACAGCTTTTCTATTTTTTAATCTTTTTGTTAGCAGGCAAGGTTAACCCTGGAACTTTCTGCGGACCAGTCATGGCGTAGGTTGGGCCACGCCACGGCCGCATCCTTGGGGTCTTCCTGGGATGAGTCCTTCCTCCAGCCGCGTGCAGGCAGCCACCACTGCCCTCACGCCGGGTTTGGCACCAGGGAGCCTTCCCCTTTTCCCCAGGTCACGATCTGCCATCCCATTCCACGCCCTTTGGAATGGACCTCCCTCCTGCCCTTTTGGCCACCCTCCTCCGCCAAGGTGGGGGCAAAGCTGTGATGACCTTTTCCTTCAGAGGGGAGTCTTGTGTAGAGGACACACCAGTGTCTCACACGCCACACGTGTGTTTGTTCACTGCTGCCCTCTGAAATGGTTGGTCGTTTGGTTTAGTTATGATAATTTACTGCCTATTAACTGCCTGTGTTTTGGTGCGGTGGAAAATCCCGTCTCCCTACCTCGTTCCATATGGTGTATCCCTGTGTCTCACCACGGGGGCTAACATGGTGAGCAGTCGTAGGACTGCGGTCTCGGAGATGCGATCGTGGTAAATGGGTGAAGGATGCTGTGTCTGAAGGACACGAGCTGTTGTCGCGTGGAAGGTACCACCTCTGGCCACAGGCCTGGGTCCTCCACTCACGCGGAGCTCATTGCACGTCAGATGTGTTACAGAACTATGGAGCTTTTCCTTTGTGGTCTCAGCATCTTTAAGATGCCCAGAGCAAGGGCACTTTTTTAGGGGTTGGCTTCTGCTTAGTTGGATGCGGCACGCTGGCCATGTATCCCGGCAGCTCTCTGCCCACGAGATGAGCCTGATGCTTTGGGCAGCAGCCTGCCACAGCGAGGGGAGGACTTAATGCACCAGGAACCACGAACCTGGTCCAGGACTCTGTGTCCCCACTTGCCTCCTGCCTCTGCCGCAGTGTTCTGGGGTGTAAAGGACTGGGTGCTGGGGAAGGGCGCGGTGGATCCGTGAAACCCCCCAACCCGCCCTGCTCGATCAGACAGTTGCTGGTTCCCCTGATCCGAAGCAGGTCGCATCACTCTCGCCAGTGATGAGGCTCTTTCTGAGGTCTGTGAAAATAAAGCCTTTTAACGCGGCACTTGGTTTGCTGCCTTCCGAACTGGGGAGCCTAAGCTAAGCTGAGCTGTCCTGTAGGCTGGTGATTAGCTAGGCTTTGGCTTTTCCATCCTCAAGCACAGCTTCACCCTCCCAATCCTCTAAAGTGAAGATGGAGAAGCATATAAAAGCTTCGGATTCCATTACTGTAAAATGTATCAGAAAAGTGTTGAGCTAGGTAATTACCTTAATCCAACCGAAATAGTTGGTCACAGTATACATTAGATGAGCATCTAGAGTCAGATTTGAACATGCAGTCAACCTGAACAAAATTAGCTCAGCAATAGTGGTCCAGATTTCTTAATTAGTTCTCAGCGACAAGAACATTTAATGTTTGCAAAAGTCAAGTGCAAATTCTACAAGTGACACGATTTGAGGAGACTTCAGGAGGGTGCATTAAGCCCGGCACGGTACCCCACTGTCAGGGGCAGCAGCGAGGGCTGGCCTCATTTATTCCTCTCAGTTAGGGTCCCTTTAAACTTCTATATATCGACCCACAATAAAAAGTAACGGTATGATTAACTTCCTAGTAATAACCTATTGCATTCAAAATACACATTTAACTCTAATTTTCATTGAACTACATGGAAGCTGAAAATATAATAGCCTTTCCCAGTCGGTTGACGGTACATTTTAGTGCATTGTAATTGGCTATGTTGGCTTGTCTCGGTTTAATAAAGTAGATGGGATTCATGAAAAAGCGCAGTGGTCACTTAGCAATTGTTTAATTTCTGTAACACTGTTTTTTGAGTTAGAAAATTATTGTTTTCCAGTAGTGTTAAATATTTATGGGATACAATTGGGACACATGACACGGGGCATAGTTCTGCTAAGCTCACAAATTAATAAGTTACTGAAAAAATGGAGATATAAAATAGTATTTCAAGTGTAAAAGAAGTCTTTTCAGTCTACAGAAAATTTGCATTACTGAGGTTTTATTTTATTCCAGAGGATGGACAAATACTTGGGCACAGTAGAGCTGAACCTTGCTGTCGTGGCTGGCACATCTTCGTTGCTGGGAGAGGTTGGTAAGAACTTGAGCTGTCTTGAGAATCTGCCCCACTCCTTTGATAGCTGGAAAGAGAGAATAGTAAAACGAGAAATTAGCTTCACACTATGCCTGAATGTGCCCTGGTGAAAACTGGAGTGTCGTATCAGACCATATTTCCCTAATACAAGGAAAGATTTAGAGAGTGTAGCTTCTTTAAAAAAAACCAAACAACAAACTTGTAGAATTAGATATTTTAAGCAAGAGACTAAACGTTACAGGTGGCAGAAAAACAGAAAACTTCTAAAATGCATGTAGGAGAATTAAATTTAATTTGTATCGTCCCTTGTACTTCGTACGGTTTTCCAGCTTTTAGAAAAATAGGCTAAAATCCAGACCACGTCGTGATGGGCTGTTGCGTGGAGGAGTGGTAGGGAGGCGTTGGCTTGGGGTTGTGTTAGGTTGTGTTGGCTTGGGGTTGTGTTGGGGTTGGGTTGGGTTGGGTTGCTAGACGGGGTTGGTAAGAAGTCACAGGTTGAAAGGTGCTGCCCAAACACATCCCTGCAGCAAACACAGCGTGACTGTCCAGCCCCCCGTGCGTGTACCGCTGCTCTGTGGCCAGCCCCCGCCATCCCCACCACCCGGCCAGAGGGCTTCCCCCCGCCGCGCCAGCCTCTCCCCAGCTTCCCTCCAGCTCCTGCAGCGGCACGGCAGTGGGAGAAAACAGAAGTGTTTGCACGGTTTCGCTGCTGCCGCCTGCTCGCTTGCAGCACGTCTGTGGAGAGAGGGCTCCGGGTGCTGGCAGACCTTCCTCTTTCCACGACAAATGTGATCTTTCCAGTGCACTGTGACAAACTAAGGAGGAAAACCCAGACCAAGTGAGCCGGGTGGGCTGAGGATGAGCAGAAGGGGATGCTTCTTTTTTTTCCACTGTGGGTCAGCAATTTCTGCTGGCAGGATTTGCAATGTTTGAGCATGGGCCTGCTGGCAGGACTTCTGCTGCCCCGGGGCTGGTCCTGCCCGCAGGCGCCCACCCTGCCCGCGCCGTGGTGGGTCGGGTACGGGTGGGTGCGGAGAGCTTGGGGCTCCTGTGCCATCCATCCCAGTGTGCCCTTGCTCTGTGTATTTCCTGAGTAAGAGCATCCAGCACCAGCCTCGAGCGGGTCTCTGCTGTTGCAATTTGTATTTCCCAGTTCAACCCCCCTGCCCCGATTTAGACTGAATCAGTTTTGTGAAATGCCACAGCTCTGCGGCAGGCTTGCAGAAACACTTCGGCTGAATAAAACTCTGGGTTCTTGGCCAGTCTCTCATTCAGCAATGGACCTGAATTATGACATCTTTTGTCAAAGACATCTTCCAAAAAACTGCAGCAATTTCTGAAGGAGAAATTAGATTGTCTTTTAAAGTAATATAACAGTTGTGCAATTTTTGCCTTTTTGACCCTTCTTATTTCCTGTGGGTTTTAAGTAGAGGCCTCCAATTTAAAACCTATTATACTCTAGAGACTGCTTCCACCCTCTCAGCAACGTAACCTTGCTGCAGTCTCTGCCCTGTTATTTTAACACTTGTTGGTTTTGCTTTGCATCACCTTCTCTTTAAGAATATGTAGTATAGGTCTGCTTCCTTCTGTATGTTAACTATATACATGTTAAAGGAGGTATTGTTTTGTGTATCTCTCCTGTCAACCCACTGCCTCACAAAACAATCAGTATTTATTGTTTTTAGCAGAAATGTGGAGGTGTCCAGTTTTCTAGAAGAAAAAAATGGCACCTGAACATTATTATGAAAGAAAGTATCTTACGGATATGAAATTTCTCTGTGCTTGTCAGGAGAAAGACATCATTAAAGAACTTACGTCTTATTTCGTGTGCAGGCACTAGTGCTGGCTGCCCTGGCTGGGCTGCAGACTTTGGCGGTAGTTTGAGATTGGAGATTAGATCTGAGCTTTACACATTTTTTGTGGAATGTGGAGCCTAGCAGTGCAGTCACCAAATGTTTTTCCCCAGCAGTGCGGTCACCAGATGTTTTTCTCTGGCATCATCTTCCATGTCTTGTGCAAGAAAGAGGTGATGAGGGTGACAAAATCTCATCAACCTTATAACTGCACCTTGTAAATAAGCGATCACTTCTCAGGCTTGTGTACAAGAAATGGTCAGTTGCTGTCGGCAAGAACTGGTAATTTTTACTTCTGTTATGATTTTTTTCAGTACTTAAAGTTTGGCATACAGAAGCAGAGTGAAGGGACTCAACAACAGGGAGAGGTCCAAGGGCCGGGGCGTTCGGAGGCAGTGGGCAGGTCGGGACGGTGTGGGCCAGGGGCTTCCCCGTTCATCACCAGCAGGTGCAGCTCGGGGGCTTGGGTGGTGTGGCACCCATTGATTTGTTAGAGTGTGAGTGTTTTATAACCGTCATCTGCAAGTAAATTACTTAGCGGTATTCTGCTTTATGACTGGCTGAAGAAACTTAGTTGATGGTACAATATAATTTATTTCCATGCATAAGTGAGTGACCTTCATATCTTATTCTGTCTCCTGTGACTTATTATGGGCCATTCCCTCTCTGGAGGAGGTGACTTGTGCCTTACCACTACCCAGTGTTGCGTGGATGTGTCCCACCAGTGATGCCTTTACAGAACAGTATGGCCAGTAAAGTTTATCAAGTGCTTTGGCATGTGCACCACTACAAGTCAGTGCTGGAAACGTGACTGCCGGTGAATGCTTTGGTTTGCTTGGAGGCAAAACCAGGAGGAGGTTCAGAGCTGGACACAGAGAGGGGGGATTTTGTTGGTCGTCATCCCTTCCCCTGTGCTGGACTGCTCCTGGTAACGCCATCCCCAACACAGCTGTAGCAGGGCACAGGGGTACTCCCAGCTGGGAGCATCTGCTGCTTCCACCGGGATTTTCTTCAAGACTCTGTAGGAATGCTGTTCCCTCGTTGCCTTTCAGTAGCACGTTTGCTGCTACACTGCTCCATGGCAGGTCCTCTGATGGCTGGAAGCTTTTATTTCCAGCCTATTTCCCGCTATTCCCCTCCTTCTCGTGGTGCCATCATGGTCCGGTGGGGTTTCGCCTCAGTGGGGTGCACTGAGCTCACTCACAGGTCGCTGTGGGAGGAAAGGGGACACTGCCGGGGGGACCTGCCTGCTCTGCTCTCTCTGTTCTCCTTTCCTTGGATGCTCGGCTGAGTTTCGTTCCCTCATCTCTCGCTCTGGCCCAAGCCCTCTTTTGGTCCCGTGGTGGAGACTCCCACCCCTCGGTGCCAGGCTTGGTCTCTGTTTTTCCCCAGAGCGAGGTAATTCCCCGGATCCCGCAGGCCCCATGTGCTCTGCGACAGCAGGGATGCCTCTGCCTCCCCAGTCCCACCCTGCGCTCCCAGAGTGAGTCCCGTTTCGCTGCCTCCGGGTCCTTCAGCCCACGTGCCTGGCAGTGCCCTGCTCCCCTGTACGGCAGGGGCATCGCCAGGGAACACCTCGAGCCCCCCGCAATGGTGGTGGTGGTGATGGTGATGATGACGGTGATGGTGGTGATGACGTACCACAGTCCTGCTCCCTCCCCAACCCAGCCGCACCCCCAGCGCTGCAAGTGATCTCTGCTCCCTTCTTGTTTGTGGAAATAGCATCACATTCAATCGTGTTTTCTTGGGGTTGGTAATGTCTCGGGTGCATCATGCAAGGCTGAAGCCCAGGTAGCCGATGCTCACGCTCCACTTGCCCAGACAGCCTGCTGGTTACAGACAGCTGCCAGGTTATGTTGCCTTGACCATACACCAGGGAAACTCAGGCATCTCTGTCCCACCTTCCACTCAGGTCTGGGTGTTCGGTCGGGCTGTGCCCGCCTCCGAGAGCGCCCGGCAGCTGTAATGCATCTCTGCTTTACTTCGCTTCTGCAGCCTCTTTCCTGTGGGACGAAGGGAGGGGGCAATGCCCTGGGGAGGGCTAGGGTCTGGGACAGAGAACTGTGACCATAGGGGCTCAGTGAGACTGCCAAGAGGGGGGGTCTGAGATGGAGCTGGAGCCTGTCCCACGGGTACTTCACCCCAGCAGCCGGGGCTTACGCTGCGTTTTGGCCTCGTGTGAGGATACAGTGCCAAACCACACCGGTGTGCAGTCCTGGTGGTGGCTCGTTTGGTAGCCTCTCATCCTGATCACAGTGCCTGCTGCTTGAACCCTCCTACCCTTCACTTTTCTGGGTGCCTGCCAGGTACGGTTGTATTAAACAATTTGCAAACGAGAACCCATGCCCCCCAAGTTATGTCTCTATAGGAAAATATCCATAGTCATCTGTCAAAGTGCCAGTTGCCTTACTAGATCTGCTGCAGTGAGGCAAAAAAAGAGATGTTAATTAATTCTGCGAGGAGGACAGTTTTAAATAATAGATACGAGTTGCGTCCAAGGTATGCCATGTTCTCAGTCTCAGCTCTGTTCATGAAAAGACGTTGTGCAGGCTGTGCTGTACCAGAAGGATGAGAGGAAATGGGAGCGGAGCCCCCAGGTTAACGAGGAGCCCCGTCCCGGGGTCGCCTCCCTCTGGGTACCACCCCTCATCCCTTTCACATGGGCAACTCCAGGCATATGTGCCCACAGGGGGTTCAAAGTGGAGTTAATTAGTGTTTGTGCGGAGGTCTGAGGTTCCCAAAGGACAGCCAGAGCCGAGCTGGCTGCCTCCGCTGTGCCGGGGACTGGTTCCTCTTCTGGGAAGGAGCCGGGGCTGCCCTGCTTCCCAGGATTTCGTGTAATGGCCGTTCTGCACGCCGGGCTGTGAATGTCACATGCGCCTCGGCGAGAGGTCTGTCGTCTTCAGCCGGGATGTTGGTTTGAGTCACACGAAGTTCACTTCTGCCTTTTCCAGTCTCGCCTCTCTTGCTTCCTCCCTGGGCCTGGGGACAAGAGGAAAACCCCAATGCCACCGCGGCACAGGGGTTGCCCGGCCTCCCCATCCCCATCCCCACCTCTGCGCCAGCTCCTCGCCGGGCATGCGGCTCCTCCAGCCTGTTGGGACAGCATAGAATAAAAACTCCTGGAAGCACAAGCTTTGGGAGCTTGCTTGCCAGTTTTGGGTGCGTTCACGAGCAGAGCATCATGCCTGGATACTGTTTTGGTGGCAAAGACAGGCAGTTGCCCTCAGAAAGGAAATGAAACGTACGATGAGGTCAGGTTTTAAACAAACCCACGCGATGTAAGTGGTGCAATGCGAATGCAAACCCCTCACCTCCCCCTGTGCCAGCTGTGGGACAGAGGGAGCGCTGTGCCTCCAGCCCAGCGTCCTGCAGCAGTCCCGCCAGTGTCCCTGCAAACAGCTGCTGCAATTTAGGACGTGTTATAAGGAACTCAAATATTAATAATGTAATTAGCTATAAATTAGTTATGAAGGTTTTGATCCACTGAAGTCGGTGGCAGATTTTCCCCTGACTTCAATGGCAGTGAGAACGACCCTGAGCGTATCGCATCATGTTTGAATGGATGATACTGTGAACTGCAACACTCTCTTAAAAGCAAAAGAAGTGTAAGGCAGTACAGTGCCATGCTAATCTGCAGCTGGAAACCAGGGAGATCAATAGGAACACAGTCAGGAAATAAAAGGTATAAACCAAGCCTCTGCACTTAATTGAGGATTGGTGGGTTTTTTCAGTTTAGATTTTTAGCATTTCAGTAGACTAAAACTGTGCATCTTGTTCTATCGCAAGTTAAAAGTTACTCTTGGCAAAAGGTTCCAGCTCCAGAGCAGCACTACCTGAGGGCAGGGCAGGGCAGTCCCAGCCCAGGAGAAGGGAAATTTCCTGCAGGAACATTGCAATGGGGCAGGGCAGGCTTGCAGCCCTGCTGCAGAGGGGGGGTCTGGCAGGGGCTGCGAAGGGGGCATCTTCCCCGTGGTGGTGGGGAACGCCTGTCTGCAGACGCTGCCCGACCGTTTGCGACGGCCCGTCACTCTGACCCTGTCTGCTGCCTCTTATCGCTTGTATCGGGGTTCCCGTCGCAGAGAAACGCTGTAAAACTGGGGGGTGCTTACCAAAGCCATGCCTTCCTCTTCCCTTATCAATGTCATCCCCGGCAAGAGCAGGAGAGGCTTGACGGAGTCAAGTCCCTGAATGCATGCCAAGGCTGAACCTCACCCCCGGGAGCTCTCGCTTGCACGTGATGGACAAATTATCAGATTATCCCTCAGCCTTGTCACTTGGATGGCTGGGCTGGAGCGGCGGGTGCTGCACAGAGCATCTCCGCACGCTCCGCAGCTGCCGTCACCACCATCACCGTCCCCTCCTGCCCCCCTGCCCGCTCTCTCAGCCATCCCTGCAATGCCTCCCTTTTTTTTCTGTTAAGCTATTTCACCTCTGGTGTTTTCATAGCGCACATAACGTTCTCTCTCCCACAAATCAAAAAGAAGGAGGAAAACCCAGCATTTTTCAGCTTGTTTTCCCATTGCAAACTTACTGGGCAGACACTGTTGAGGATTTTTTGCCAAATGTTGCATCTTCATTTTACTTTTAAGTGTCTGCAAAGCCTGTCCAGCAAGAAAAAAATAATCTGATTTTGCCACAAAAATACCCCGAATCAAAATCAGATGGTGAACTCGGCATTCTTCCCACAGCTTCATTTAATTTTCCCTCTGTTCTTTCAATGCTTACGTATGAGCATTACGAAAAAGTTGGGGAAGACCAAGAAAGTGTTCTGGTGAGTACAGACAGACAACTTTTCACGACTTACAATCCTAATTTGTTCTGAGACCTTTTACTGTTCTTCTGTTACTAATCCCCTTTCTCCTCCTTTGGCACATGAGTGACACACGTCTGCGGGTGGCACAGCGCTGCCTGTGCCACTTACAAAGTGTATTTGCTGCCTGTTGCCGTGGCAATGATGCTTCTCAATGAACAGCCATAAACAAACCGCATTAAAAAGAACAAAACCCAAACAATCCCTAATTAAATTAAAATTTGGCAGCAAAAATAACATTTTTTTCTCTAAATATTTTAACGTTTGTCACAAGCCATTGGCCACGTCTGTTCATGACACTCATTCCTGGCCTCTGCTGTTTACACGTTCCTCAGCTATAAAATGACCTTCTGCGCTGTGTTTCCTCAACCGCTTTTGATAATAATCTTCAGTTGCTGAGTATGTTAGAAGGTTTTCTATAAATAATACAATTTCATGAGAAGCTGGAGTGCTTGCAGACACAAGCGATGGTGCTTGTTGGCTATGAAGCGGACGGGCTCTCCATCCCGACCTGGGCGGTCGGTGAGGCACATCTGCCTTCAGAGCGTCCGACCGACTGCGCTACTTTACATCCCGTCACAGGTGACGCATGAGCAACAGGCACTGCTCCAAAGTAATTACACATCAAAGGGGTGGCTGCTGAAACGGAGCTGGGGGTCATCTTGCAGGGGAATAGGAGGTGCAGGAGGAGGAGAGAAGACAAAAACTGCATGGCCCAAATGGCACGGTGCTTTTCAAAGAAGTTCAGTGTTTTTATCGAAACCTGTGAAGACAGACACTGGTTTCTGTTTGGGAATGCCATACGAAGGAAGGCGCAGCGTGACAGCCCAGGCACACACAGCAGTGCTCGGCTCCCCAGCTGGCCTCTCTGGATAGGTATAAAGATATAAAAAGGGTGAAAGTGTGATTTTGGTCTTGGGCACCTAGGGACGGTCCTGTTGCGCCTGTGCCGTACTGCTGAGATCAGTATAGCGGTGCCCAGAAGAGTCTGAGCAGCGTGGCCAAAGGTGCCTTGGAGGCAAAGGTGCCTCTGGTGCTCTCGGGGCCGCGTTCATAGCAATGGTCAGCGCGGGAGGCAGCCACGCTGGGCCGGCTGGCTCCTTTAGCACTGTCCCCATACGCTTTGCTTTAAGGAAATGTCCTCAGACCCCTGTTTTGTTTTAACTCGTGCGAGCTGTCTGGGTCTTGTTGGCAGCCGTGGGTCCAGGCGGGATGTGCCCCCCGGGGCCGTCCCGCCACCGGCTGCGACCTCCCCTCCCTCTCCTTCTGTTCACCATTGCCCAGACTTTAAGCTCTCTGCCTCTGAAGATCATTAATCATAGATATAATTTAATGACAGCTGGGTCGTGTCCCGCTAACTAAGTACACCTTGTTTGCCTCAAAATGCTAATCGCTCCTCTGAAACATTAATGAGGAACAATTGGTATTAAGCCTAATAATCGTGTGTGGTCTAGTTACAGATTTATTCATATGAACCCGATTCCTTTGTCACGGTAAAAAGCAGCAAAATTTGGCTGTGCAAAGCACCTATCTGTATGGCACCAGCATAACACACCAGCTCTGAAGTATCTTGCGTATTGATCAAATAACTGTTGTACACTTTTCCAGGAAAAAAGTGGAATATGTTTCTGCATCTCTTGGCACAGATTAGATGGCATTTTACTCTCCAAGTCATCTCCTTGCTTTCAATAGAAACATTAGTGAAATCACCTGTTTTTCAACCTGGGAGAGAGTTTGTGGCATGATGGGTGTAACATCGTGTGAGGGGGCATCTCCTGCAGAGGAGAAGTTACCACGCGGGGGCCAAGGACCCCCGGAGCCGGCAGTGCCGGTGGGTCTGTGCCGCGGGCAGCAGCGAGACATCCACCTGTGGCGGGAGAACATGTAGCCATGGCAAAGCCTTCACAGCTCCTGGTAAGACTTTGACTTTTCTGCAGAGAATATCAGTGGAGGACATGAGAAAAGTGTGACGAACACTGGCTGGGGTGTGTGCTGTAAACAAGTGTCGTTGGGAAAGGAACAGAAGGAAATTGAGTTTGTTTCTAAACATGAATTCTCTGAGGGCCTGAACTGCTTGGCTTGCCCTTGTGCTCGGCATCCCGCTGCCCTGGGCTCATCTGCTCTGGAGGACGGGGAGCTCTCCTACCCCGGGTGGGAGAAGCTCCGCGGGGGAAGGGTCCCAGCATGTGCTGGTGCCCGGCATTGGCGCGGTGCGCAGAGCCGTGCACGCTGCCCGAGGACGGGTTTTATCCCCTTCGTCAGCCGCCGCAGTCCAGGCACTGTATTAAACCGTCTCCTGGAGTACTGAGCTGCTTCCCTATTGGAAATCGAAGGCTCGCTCCTCTCCCGGGGGAGTCATTAGCCAAATTCCCATTGACTCCCGCTGCCAGAGGATGGGACCCTGAGTCTGTTATTCTCTTTTCCTGAAAAGATCAATTATATGGGGAAGTTTCCACAGGGGAGAGGGGGAGGGAGGCAGCAAAAGAGTGTGTGTGTCTGAAATGTCCTGAATGATGGCAATGTTTAAAGGGCCTTGTTTCAGCCCAGACAAGACCATCTTTTGAACTCAGTGGGACGCCACTGTTCGCTGCTATTGAAAAGCCGTTTGAAACCATCGGATCAATGTACTGTTTTTCAGCTCTGCTTTGAATGAAGCCATTTATTCCAGCGCGTTTCATCGCCGTCCCCTCACGCGGGAGCTTTCCTGCCCGCAGTCCCTGCCATTCCCGATGGGCCTTTTAAAATAGCGATGATGTTTCACGCGGAAAATGCGCAGGGCAATTCCTGCGTCAGCAGAGCCCGCGCAGCCACCCAGCACGGGGAGAGGACGGGCTGCAGCCGGGGTGGGACCCCGTGCCCAGCCAAAAGGATGCCAGGCAGAGCCGCTTTTGGTTCACTAGCACAGAACCAGCCTCACGCGCAGTCGATTTGGTGTAAATCTGGTAGAGGCAAAACAATGGGCGTTTAACCGATACTGCTCACGTATGCCTGGGGACGTCCCGCTCCCTCTCTGCTCTTACTGGCTCCAGGCAGGGGATCACCTGCCCAAGGTCCCTGTCCCTCGCCGACAGAGAACAAGAAACCTCGTCTTTATTTACCAAACTGTTGCATTGTCTTTAACTTTCAAACAGCAGATATAAAACCTTTCACCCGTACAAACACAAGCAACAGCACCGACCGCCTCTCGTATCAGCGTGCTGCAGACGCGCCGCACAGCAGATTTATTTAACGACTGAATAGGTACGGGGGACAATGCGGGGAAAACAAAGGTCCCGGCCGCCCACCGGGACCTGCTCCTGGTGACGGCCCAGCCGGCGCGGCTGCTGCTGGTGCCCGGCACCCCGACCCAGCAAGGCAGCCCTTCGCCCCGGCTTGGGGATTGGGGGCAGCCGCGTGGTCTGGGGACAGCCTGGCTGCTGGGGGCGGCCGGGGGGGCTCCTGGCACCCCGTTTGGCTCGTCTCAGGCATTCTGTGCAGGGGTGTGTTTCCACTGCTGGTGTAACCCTCCTTGGCCCTCATTGTGCTGTACAAAGGCATCGCATTTCCATACTGTACTACCAGGGGACGTGTCCCGCTGTTTCCAAGTGACTTTTTGGTTGTGTTTTCCTGCTCACGCCAAGTAGGGATCCTCCTGGGCTTCCCCCTGTTTTTTCGCTCCTTCTGCTGCAGCAGGAGTGTGGAAGGAGGAGGCTCCACCGGAGCCACGGCTGCACGGGAAGGAGAGTAGGATCCCAACCCGTGCTAAATCACTGGGGTAACAGCAAAGAGGTGAAGGATTTTTTTTCCCTGAACAGCAGAGCATGCTGCAGGGAGTCAGGGCTGAGGTTTAAATCCCACAGGGACACACACAGACTTGCTTTTCTGTGTTTTCCAATGTCTGTTCGAAATCTGCAGCGGCTCAACTGGCTTGCTGAAATATCGGTGGCTGGAGGACATGGGAGGGGAAGGGGACGGGAGCACAGCTGAGATGTTAAACACACAGCGGCGGCCAGGAACTGGCCTGAGGACCAGCGAGTCCATGGGCCAGTATCGCAGTGCAGCAGTGTCGGGGTCAGGAGCAGCCCCACCGCGGAGGAGCAGGTTGAGTAAATCCAGGGAAACCGCTCGCCGCTGCCGCCGGCACGTGGGGCAGCGTGCGGGTCCAGCGACGGTCAGAGAAGACGGTTTGGTGACCCCCAGCCCCACGATCTGTCACACCGGGGCAAAGCAGCCGGCCAGAGGAGGACGGGCAGAAGGAGACGGTGGGTTGTCGTCTGAGCGGGTGCAGCTGCTCTTCAGGCTGATGGATGGCAGCAGTGAGAGTTACTGGATGTGATCCTCAGGCACTGCTCAAACTGAGGTTCAGCTGCACTGAACTCCATGGGAAGCTCCGCTCCCGCTGACTGTGCTTGCACCAGGCTGGGCCCAGGGCTCGCAGGAAAAACATACGAAACGTGCTGAAACCCAAGGGGTTTTATATCTCTCATACAAGTAATCATGCACCCACCAGTGAAATCGCGGTTCTGTACCAAGGAGGACTCCAGTAAAACATATTTCACTGTATGCGTTAGGCAAACCCAATTTGCACGTAAATTAGAAGCAGAGTAGTAACAACGCCTAAACCTGAGTGCGGGAGGCTCCTGTGTAAGCAGTTCAGGGCTGCAGCCTCAGTAACTCAGCTGAGCTATAGTCCCCCCCATCCCCACATCTGATATGCCAGCACCGCTGTCATTTCAGAGCGGTGCCGGAGCCGACGTGGCTGGCAATGCTTCTCACCACGGCGTTGTGTCGGGTGGCTTCCCCAGCTCCCACCACAGGCTGCGGTGATGCCTGGCCTCCCCTTTTCATGATGTACAGGGGAAATCCAGGTTACAGGAGAAATATGTAGGGTATGGAAATAGCCAGCAGTGTCCAGCCGTGAACACAAAACTTTGCAGGTGGCTTCCTTGTAACCTGGCATGAGGCCTCGTTAGGGGAACGATGCAGAAATGAGCTGCTTTTGGAGCGGCCATTGGCACACACGCTGTTTGCATGTGGTGGTTTTGGTTTAGGTGGTTTTGTTGCTGCCACTAATATGCTGATGACGTGCCACTGCTGCTTGTAATCTGTTCAGCGACAGACCCCGGCTGCACGGCTGCGCACAGAAGCAAAAAGCTGCGACTTCAGCGGTGATTGCAATATTCTCCTCTGTGAATGATAGCTGGGTGGCACAGATTTAGATATCAAAAAGAATGGTGATAATCTTATTAATGGGGTTTTTCATCTGCTTTGAATCTTTACTTTGCAAAGGAAGAAATCTAGCAGGTGGCGGTCAGGTTTTGACTCTTACACTTATTTAATACTTGCACAGCATCCTTCAGGAAGAAAGGGGAAGAAAGCCCTCCAGATGTAGAAACAAGCCAGACAGGCATTATACTACGATTAAAAGGAACTGCTGAGAGTTGGCTTTTAACACATACACCTGATAGTTATCTTGAAGAGTTTAAGCTGTGTGGCTAAAGCCCCAAATGCGTCGCTGAGTTACTGAGCCACACTCCCATCTGGTTTTGCAGAGCAGAGGGCTGATGCTATAGGGTGCTCTCTGAGGGCTATCCCCATAGGGATGCTCTCTGGGGTGAGGGGTCCAGCGTCTCCCCCTTTCCTGCTCCAGAGGTGGGAAAACCGTGGGGAGACCCTTGTGGGGTGGCAGGGCTGTGTCAGCCCTGGCAAGGGTCCCCTGGTCTTTGTCTATGGGCATGTCCCCGAGTGAGGACATGACCTTCTGGCCAAGGGTGCAGGTTTTCTAGTTCAGGGGCTGAGCTGAAAACTGGCATAAAATCATTTATTTATCTTTGGGCCAGCATGAAAATTCCTGGATTTTTTTTCTCAGGGAAAAAAACTCTGTTTCGGGTTGGCTGAATGGTCCTTTGAAAAGTACATCAATCCAACAGCTGAAATCTTTCTGGTTTATATTTTCTCCTTTTTCATATTTGCCCTGGGCTGAATTTGACAACTGGCTTGCAACTAATTTTGGCTGTTGGAAATTTTCCTTTTCATCCATGAATCTATCCTCCTGCAAAATTGCTTATTGTACTTGTCAGTCTCCCTTTTCAGTACAAATTTTCCTATCTTACTTGACCTGAGTTTGGAAAAGGATCCATCCCAGATCTAAATTTTTGGTCCTTCATTTAGGTAAAAGAAGCAGGGCATAGTTTCCCAGGGCGGCCTCTGCATGCGAGCCTGCCTGCGAGCTGGGGCTGAGGCTCTGCCTTTGGCTCGGGAGGCAGCAGACAGGCTAAATGAATCCAGTGAATAGGAAAATAATGGAGTGATCCAGGATTTATAGCACATCGTAGAAACCTCCCAGTAAATTCTGGGGTCCTCTTTGCGTCAAGGATGAAGCGTTTCAAGGAATCTGACCTGGAAATTGTTTTCTTAAAAATCTGCTGGTTTTTTAAATAATCAAATTTCTTCTTTTTTAATTATGCAAATTAAAGTTACCAAGGAACAATTGCTTGATTAGACCAGTTGGTACTGACCTAATAAATTATTTTGAATATTTTTTACAGGAAATTGATTTAATTGAAGCTTTTGTTAGTCACTGCGAATGCGGTCGGTTCATGCCACAGCACCCAGGAATTTATAAATGGGCTCAGAATGTTGTTCAGGCACCAGAAAATAAACCTCCGAGCTATTTACTACCTCTATGATATATAAAGTTTGCAGTTTTGATTTTGTGTGATTATGTTCAGCAATGGTGACCTTTAGAGGCAACAATATTGAAGTGTAATGAGGAGATGTTTGATCACTGGTATACAATGAGGAGTTGGCGTGACTTCTCCATTCCTTCCTGGAATCTGTGAAATCCAGCTGACAGGCTTTAACCTTTAGACTGCTGAAGGTTTAAAATGTATAGGGATTTAGCCTGTTTATACACCATGTTAGGTATATGAGATTTTATATCATCTCTTCTATCACTCCATGCGGGGATATTGTATGTTTAATAACAGCGACCACTGGCCAATATTGTGCCGTGCAGCGAGCTTTCGCCTGCGTGCCATCGCCGGGAGGTCTGCCGTCGGCCGCCCACCCCTGCCCACCCCTCGCCCGGCCATGCCAGCGGGGCTCCGCCAGCATCCCCGCATCCTCACCGCGGGGCTGCCGGACCCCGCCGATGAATTCGCTCTCCAGCAGCCCAGGCATCTGCCCTGGCTGCCTTTCCCTGCAATATCGCCTTCATTCGGTGTGTGCAACCACGTGTCTGCCCGGACCCGTGCGTCACACGGCGAGGTGGTAGGCAGCGCTTTCTATGAATTGTAAATTCTCTCTCTCAGCAAGATTTAAAAGTAAATAGACATTATTCAGGTTGCTGTTTTGGCAGGAGGTGTGAGATTACAGGCTGTGATTCCAAACACTTCACATGGAGAATAGACTGGAATACAAAGTACTTACAGGTCGTGAGATTATCTATTTGCTAATTATTCATTAAGACATATTTTATATATATACATAATGTGTGTTTGTATACATGTACACACGCACAGGCATTTACCTATAAATATATGTATATGTAAATGTGCATTTATATATATAAATGTACACATACGTATATATGTCTGCGCATCTCAGAGTGTAAGAAACCCTAAAGAGTGCCGTGCAAGATGGCAATGCATTCCCCCCCCCAGAAGCAGCCGGGCGTTCAGAGGTGCAGGGAGGGGATTTCCTGCAAACGGTGTATCACTCTGCTAAATTCGTAAAGCAAACGACCAAGAGCTGAGGGAGCCGGCAGCCTGCAAGGCCGTGCCGTTTGGTTAACGGCATGTCATGCTGCAGCCGAGGAGGGCTAGCTGGTGCCTGAAGAGCAGGCAGGCAGATGCTGGCTCCAAAACCACCCCAAAAGCGCTGTCGTGAGCATAAGGGAGGTGCTGGTGCTGGCGAGGGTAACTTGTGGCAGAGCATTGGGAAAATTAATTAATTACGGACCTCTCTTTTTGGACCTTTCCCCCACTGAGGTTTAATTTGCCTTTTTTAATGCCTTCCTTCAGCCAGCCCTGGAGAAATGGATCTTCAGAGGCCGTTCCCAGCCACGTGCTATGAATACCGTGTATGACAACAGCTATGGCAGAACCCAAGCCAGTGGTGTGTGTCTCCCCTGTGCAGGTAGCATCGCTGCCCTGGTGGGAGCTGGCCCGCCTGCCTTGCCATTTCATCAGAAACCGAAGCCCTGCCTTGGCTCTGCCCGTGTTCCCCGGTCTCTCGTCCCCACACGGGAGCCATCTGCCCATCCCTGTGTCCCCTCCGTGCTCCTGGGGGCTCTGCCGCCTGTCCCACCGTGCCTGCTGCTCACCCCCTGCCTTAGCAGCCCCCCGCAGCCAAGGCTTTTAACTTTTCAAAAGTTAAATTGAGGGCAATACGTTCCCTTCATTAAGCAGTTTTTTTCTTGGAGGAAAGTTAGAAGCCAGTGTAACGGCACACAAGGGGACTCTCAGCTGGAGAGTGACGGCTTTTGTTCGTCTAGCGAGAGGTCCATTAAATGGGAGATGTGATGCCATTAACTACCTGTTTCTGACAACGTTACAGCTGTGAAATAAGTGTGGACAATCCTTCAGTCCTTGCCTCGCTGGGAGTTTTGTGGTGCATACCCCTCTTTGCAATATTTTAGAGGTTTTTGCTGCTCTGCCTTCGGAGGCATCTCAGGGCCAGAGTGAGGAGCAGCGGGGACGGGCAGCGGGGACAGGCCATTGGCCCCGCAGCAGAGCGGGGCACCCTGTAACACTGGGTACACACCGGCCGCTTTGAATTCATCACTTTGCAACAGCAATTGGCCACCAGTTTTTTCCTCGGGGGGCGATGCAGGGAGCACATTTTCAGTTCAGTTTACAGGTGCGGGTGCTGGTGGAGGGAGAGAGAGAGAATTTGCAGCTGATTTCTCCAGATGTAACAGAGCAAACATTAACAGGAGCAGAGCTGTTAGCAAAAAATGGCGGTTTTTTCCCTAGGCTCTAAGTTTCTGGCGCTTCCTGGGAGGATGCACAGGCTCCTGCAGACAAATGTCAGGGTGCCTCAGGGTGGTTATTCTGACCCAGGAGAGTGGGGAGAAACCCCGGGGGTACTGCCCTCTCCCACCCAGGACGGCCGCAGTGGCCAGCCTGAGCCCGTCCCGCGGCTCCGCTCATGCTCCCAGCAAATCCCGCGCATCCCTCCAGGCGAAGAAGAGCCCCAGGATGTAGGACCAGTCTCCTCTCCACTGAGGAGGAGTTGTCCCTCCTCCCACCAACTTGCGCTGATGCTCCTCATCCTGTAAGAGGGATCACAAAAAAGTTCTTCACTACGGTTCTTTCCTTTTAGGCTTTGACTAAATAGTGGTCCTAAATGACACCGCGCAAACCAATGAAAGTAGGGACCCATTATTTAAGGGGCTGAAGGCAGCGTCTGCTGCTCTTGGAGCGGCAGGAGAGCCCAGCGTCAATGCCAGCGCCGAAGAGTCGTCCCTCTCCAGAGCAGGGAAAACGTGCAGCCACCGACACGGCCCCTGGGCTGCTTGTCCAGCAGAGACGTGGCAGACGAGTAAGCAAGACGTGCTAGAAATCCAGGCTGCCAGCCGATCCCGTTCGGGGCATCCTTCGTACAAGTTCTATGTCAAGGTTTGTGAAGCATCTGACAAAACCGCTGGCGGAGGTTGCAAACACACCATCGACCAAGGCAGCCCCCTGTGCTGGGCAGTCGCGGTGCCAGGCACTTCTTGGTGGTCGAGGCTCCTCGGCCGATGGTCTTGCCAGGCTGGCGCCTCGGCCACCACCAGCTGGGTGCGATGCTCCTCCTTGGGCAGCTGCTGGAGCCGGGCAGTGGTGCGGGC
Source organism: Haliaeetus leucocephalus (assembly GCF_000737465.1). Taxonomy (NCBI): domain Eukaryota; kingdom Metazoa; phylum Chordata; class Aves; order Accipitriformes; family Accipitridae; genus Haliaeetus; species Haliaeetus leucocephalus. The sequence goes on along the minus strand of NW_010972599.1, from coordinate 668,432 downwards.
AGCGCAGGCAGTGCAGGCAGGCAGGGGCTGGCAGCCCCGCTCCCCTCGGCGGGAACACCAGCCCGGCTCATTTCTAACGATCGTCCGTAATAACTTGTGAGAGAGTTTGGCTAATGAAACAAAGCGAAGAGAAACGCAGCTCCAAAAAGTCTGCCCAGGACAGAAAATGTCTTAAAAAGCTACAGTATTTAGAGGCTTAATTAGTATATTGGGTCATTATGACACCCAGCTCGTTTCATTACCCTCCTAATGCATTATTAGTTGGCAGTTAAATACTGTCTGCTGGGACCGGCGCGTTTTCCTCTTGTCTTGCTGGTCGTAGTGCCAGCTCTGGCCGACAGCTTACCTGTAGCGAGGAAGCAATGGAGGCCCAATTAGAAAGCTTTCAGCCCAACACCCATGGAAAAGCCAAAAGCTGATAAAGGTCAGCGTGAAATTTGAATGACAGGGCTAAAGTCTTTTACTCATAATTTTGTGTTTGCAATAGAATTCAGAGCAATTCACAGCCTTAAAGGCCTTAAGTGAGAACAGCAATTAATTGTAATGAATAATCTGACAAATCTGGTTGACATATGGCTGCTAATGCCCTCCTTTCTAGTGGGAGCAGTGGAGGGATTAGATTAACTCAAATGAAATCTGGGACCGCCATGCCATCTGCATGTTCAGTGAGGAGCGGTACACGTTAAATGGTGAGTGGGTAGATATCTGTCTTGTACTCATCCCTCCCTGAGCCCTCGGCAGATATGGGAATAGCGGTTTTATTATTGCACCAGCTGCCTGTCAATCCAATAATACCGGAAAGTCATATAGTACAACCAAGAAAGCTAATATAGCAAAAAGCTGTTAAAAATTAACCAGACAAAATTAACATAAATTGATATATTCCTCTGTTTATACAGTGTGTATTTCTAGTTTGGTTGCCCCGCTGAACATACCGAACGGTTGTGTTGCCTTCCCCACGTTGACAAGCAGTGCCCGTAACAGGGGCACTTGTCCGGGACTTGCCCCGTGTGCCTCAGAGGACAGACCCCGGGGTGGAGGGGATGGGTCCCGCCGAGGGCACCCTGCGTGGGACAGAGGATGCCAGCACTGGTCCATGCTCTCCCCAGCTCAGCCCAGCGTCAGCCCTGTGTTGGGGTGGGGGTGTTGGGAGGAGAGCATCCCCGGCTTGGCTGGAGGGAGATGCTGGGAAGCCGGCTCGCGTGGTGGTGGGGACTCCGGGGGCTGGGGAATGCGCTTCCGACATTTCCAACATCGGCTTTTTTCTGGACATGGACTTACTTGGGTTTTCTCATTCGCTTCTTCAAGACAGACCCCAGTTCAGGATAGCGTTTCCCATTTCCAGAGCAAGGACAGTCACAGCCATAGGCACAACAGGTTTTCTCCTCTCACGGTGTTAAATCACCACTATCTCCAAGTTTCCACTGTGCTGCCGGGGGTTGAAGCCAAGCGGCAATCCTGCCTCCTGGTTATCCGGGCAGAGCCTGCGCAGACCGAGCCCTTCTGCCTCCAGAGAGAGGTGTCTCAGCTGAGCCAGGTGGCTTTTGTGCACTATTCTCTCCAAATTACAAATAACAGCCAAGAACAGATTAAAAAAGTCTAAAGAAAATAGGGGTGAAGAGCAAGATTGCTCTCCACAGCCTACCTCACCGGGTTTTCCTGGGAAGAAGCCTTGTCTAAATGATAGCTGACCTCAAGGAGCATAAACCTGTCTCATTAGGAATCAGCTGCACGTACCAAATGTCACCTTAATTTTGATAGAGGAAGTTATAGGCCAGGCAGAACTCTGTCATCAGCCAGCAAAAAGATAATGTGTTTGAAGTGATGCACAGGTTTTAGTGTATCGAATGGCCATTGAAAAATGGCACCTAAGCCAAGTCTGCCTCCAAAAGCCTTTCCACTCAGTCTCTTGGTAGAAAATGAGAACTCGCTGCTCAAATCCATGAGCTGGCATTTTTCTGATGTCAGACACTCAAGGTATTTGGGAAGTGCATGAAAGTTTTTTTTATCCTTTTTTTTTTTAATGTCACCTTGGGTCCTGCAGTGTCTCCTGAAGATGTGTTTGAGTCGTGCTCCACAGCAGACTGTGGGGTTCAAAGCAGAGTTCCCAACTTCTTTCCCCTGGGAAGTGTTTAGGGAGCAGAGCCATTATACACCACCACCCCCACCACCCCCCCCCACCCCCTCTCTGCCCCATACATTAAAAAAAGGGGAAAGTAGAATATTTTGAATGTCACACAGAGCGCTGTGCCATCCTGCCCGGTGGCAGTGTTGTAGCCACTGGGAACACAGCTAGATCCTTTCACTGGGCTGGGAAGACGTTTGGTGTTATGAAACCGAGCAGCAGCCAAGGAAACGTTCATTTGGTCAATACAGACCCAGCTGAGTTAGCATCCTTCCCAGCTCTCCCGCGCTCCACCCCCAAACTTCATCATCTCTTGCAGGAATTTGAAAATCTCTCAAACCTGACTCAGGAAAACAGACTGAACTAAACTGAACTAATTTTTAGTTTGTTTAAAAATGTTTTAAAACTGCCAGTTCCTGCTTTGTAGCCAGACTTTGGAGGCGAGGAGGTCTAGGGAGGGACGGGGCATTCCCAAGCTGAAGTGCCTCTGCAGCCTGGATGTAACACACGGTCACCTCTCCTCCCTGCGGGGTTACGGCACGGTCTCAGGACCCACCATGCACACCCTGTTCTTCTGTTTTAATAACCATCACCTGGCTTAAAAATTATGCTTAAACTTAAAAATGCAAACAATACTACTACTTCTAAATTTATCCAGTTAATGAAGTCACTAGATAAATTTAGCACATTCTTTTTTGTTATTAATTGCCAACAGTGAAAAGGGCTAAATTCAGAATAACTCTCTGTTTCAAAGACCTAATTGCCAAGGACCTAGCCTTAATATTAACTAGGATAATTATTATGCAAAGCATACCCACCCAGAATGTTTGCATAGCTATCACAAGCGCTTTCATAAATGATGCTTTAATTAGTCTTAATTAGAATTTGTTTAAGTCAGCAGGGAATGCAGAGCCCGTGAAATGATGTATGTAATAAGCATCAGGCTCACTTTTTACTTGGGGAATAGAGCTGACAAAATCACATCACGTTAAATTGATTCAGTCAGAATTAAAATTCTTATGGTATTAATTAAATGGGGGATCTCATTAGCAGGCTGCAGGGTGACAGAGTGACTCTTTGGCGACCAGATGTGAAGAAGCAGCACCGAACAAGAGCACCATTAGACCAAAAAGTCGTCCTATCTGAGGCGCCGGAGCAGCGGCGCGGGGCTTGATGCAAAGCGCTACAACCCCGGCAGTAAGATACCAGCAATTTAGAGCGCTTTTCAGCTAATTTGGCTCCTTTCAGCCAACGCAGCTCCATACAGCAAGGATTCTTGGGGTTTTGCGGGGTGGCGGCGGCCGCGGGAGCCCGTCCTGCCGCCGGGGTCCCCAGGCACCCTCGAGTGCTGCCCGTGCCGGGGCTCAGCCAAAGCCTCTGGATACCCCCGCGCCCGAGGGCAGGGAGAGCCCCGGCATTTGCCGTATCCACCCCTGCACCCTCTGTCTAGGCATTCCCGGTGCCTGTGGTGATTCTTACATACTCTGCAAACCACTCGTAGCAGCCGGAGCACTTTTTCCTATTTATAAGCCAGATCTGACTTTGCAAGGCGCGTCAAGGATAGATGATGTTTACCTCCAATTAGCATACGTTTTGTGAATGACAAGGGGCACACGCTGCTGCTGCATATGCTTTTGTCACTGGTAACCACTCGCTGGTTTTATTTCTCTATCCTAAATTTCAATATTTAAAAAATAAGCCTGCTCCTTGCCTGTGACTGAAAGGTGAAACCTCAGCCCCGTGTCAGGGTGATGCACCAGTGCTCCCGAGGGAAACCCGGGTGTCCTCTTCCCCTATGCCCAGCGGGGCACCAGGACCCCCAGCGATGTGTGACGGGATGCGATGGGGCTGGGACAGGACCCCTGTAAAACACCCAGCACCCGCCAGCCAGCGCTGGAGTCATCAGTAGACCCTCAGCCTCAGTGGAAAGCAGGCTTTGGTGTTTCATGCCCCCATTTAGTTTCAAAATCAGCACTGCGTGCTCCCCGGCGCAGCCAAGCGCTTCCCTCTTCTGCTTAAAATCAAGAATAAGGTAATCACGGTGACATGACGTCTCTGAATGTGACATGAACGGCAAAAAGAAAAAAAACTGTAATGTTTACAAAAGGCATTTTCTTGGTCGAACGAGTGGGCCCCTGGCATTTTTCTGCACTGAACCCAAGTCTGGCCGGGAGGCAGCGGGACAGCACAGGTCCTCTACCGCAGCGTTTGACAGGGGATGCTCTCAGCTGCTGGTTGCTGTCCTGGCCAAAAGGAAATCAGATCAAAACTCTCCTCAGAACTGTACTCACAGAGCCGTCGGGCCCAGGGAACAGCAGGCGTTTCTATTTCTGAGGACAGCCAGAAGTTTGTAAATCACTGGGAGATGTTAAGCATCTCCCTTGGGGCTGTCACTCAGCTCGCAGGACCCCAAACACAGTCGCTCCTGGGGCAACGGAGCCCGGCTGCAGCAAATGCCTGGCTTTTTGCTAGTGGTCTTGTGGGTGCGTGTCTGTGGAAGAGCAGGAAACCTTCTCTCTAGGTGGGAGTTGCTCCGTTGTGGTTAGGGAAGGAACCGCTGTGCCCCACGGGGCTCCCGCACTGGAGAGGGCTGGCAAGGTCCCTCGGTTACACATCATCTCCATTGCCCTGCTGATGGAGAGCCGGGCAGAGCCCGCCGGGGTTGGGAGGGCTGGAGGCAGGGCTGAGGCTGTGCAGCTCATCAAACCAAACCCACTCCTTCACTCGGCACTGCAGAAACCCATCAGGTTCACTTCAGTACACTGAAATACCATTTCAATGGGTGCAGGCCTTTGCTGAAAGATGCTGGCCTTGGGAATTTTTCTAATGGCATTATTTTAGGAGCATAAGGGTATGTAGTCTAAACTATTTTTAAAAAAATCAAACCAACCACAGAAAGCAAGACACCCCAAACAGAACAAGTTTTCAAAATCAGCTCTGTTTTCAGCTTTTCCGTGACCATTCTGTTCATGAATCACAACTAACTGAAAGAGCTTTGAGGTTGGTTCGTCTACAAACAAAGAAGAAAAAAAAGGGAGAGAGTGTTTTTGTATACATATATATACCTGTATTTAAAATGTATTTCAGCTGTATTTAGGACAAACCCCACTCCAGACCCAACTCCGTAGTCCCGTGGGTGGATGCCCGCAATCTCAGACACTGGTAGCATCAAGACTCGGGTGGGCAGTGCCCTGCTCCAGCCGTGGGAAGCCGTTTTCCATGGCAGACCACCACGGGCCAACGGAGTTCCGTCTGCAGCAAATGCGGCTGTTGTTAGAAATGCCCCAATCCCGAGGTTTTTGCAGGAGCGTCCCAGTACAATATGAGGCTCGGCAGCTCTGCACACACAGTGGGCTGGGGCAGAGGCAGCTCTCCCTGCACCACCACTTACAGCCAGCTGTCCAAATTCCCACTCCTGTACACATATGTAGATATACTTTCTTTTCTTAAAAAAAAAAAATTCTAAAATTTGGAACATAAAAATCCCAGAGATGTTTTTCTCTCTGTACATGCCTCAGGCACGTGCATAACGGGGCTTCCTAAGCCTTGCCTTGGTCATTATTTAAAGTTTCTGGCACCCCAGCTCGTGGGACCCATCCTGGCCCTGGACCTGTGGCCCCGGCTGTGGGCTGCTGAACCAGAGCCGGTGCTGCCTGCAGCCGCCTGTGCCTGTGGCACAAAACCTGCCGGGTGCGGAGAGGCTGTTATTGTAATACCCCAACCTGCGTGCCCGGGGAGCAAAAATCCTCCAGGCTAATTAGTCAGACTAACCTCTCATTCCCAAACCTACCGCCTGGAAATGCTTGGGACTTTACCAGCTTACGTCTCATCAGTATTCGGCTTCCCTGCCAAAGCGCGAGAGGGGGGGAGAAAAGATAACCATAAGGACAAGAGATAAAAAGGAACTCAATAGGAAACAAAAATAAACACTCCTGTGTCTGCGCTGTGGACCTCTCCTGCCATTTAGATAACCTCTGCACTGGGCCAAATCTCCTCCCCGCTGCCCCCCGAGGCTGGCAGTGGGGGGCTCCGGGAACACGGCTGTGCCCCCCCCGGTCCTCGTCACGCTGAGGGTCTCCGCCGCCACCGCCGGCATCTGCGCTGGTGAGCGGGACCCTCGCGCCAGCGCTGCCCGCGGCTCCCCAGCTCCGCGGGAGCGAGCGGATGGAGGGACAGGGATGTTTTCTGTACGGACGGACAGGAGCTGTCTTCTCGCAAAGCCGAGATGCGGGGATGAGTGCATCCCCTTGAGCGTAACGGCAGCTCCCGGGATTCCCAAAGTTTGAATCCAAGAGGCATCGGCCAGCATCGAAACCTGGCAGGCAGGCAGGGCTGCCTTGTCCCGGTCCCAGTCCCGGTCCCCATCCAGCCTTGTCCACCAGGACCGGACCGTGGGAAACCAGCGTACGGCCCCAGCGTGCATGCCGGGCAGCGTGAGGCTCGCGCATGTGGGTGGACGGGACGATCTCGTCCCTGCGCCACGGGCGACGCCGCCGGCACAGGGGGGCCGTGGGGTGCGATGCTGGCACGCAGTGCATGGTGGTGTGAGCACCGTGACGAGGAGCACCCCACCCCACTCCAAGGACGGCCTCTAGCTTGCGTGGGTATGGCTGTTCTGGCTTTGCCGATCGTAAGCGGTGCTTTTTTTGTCTCAGCAGATATTTTAGGACTTAGTTGAAATCAAATGCAGGTTTTTTTAATCTAGTCTAAACCTACTAAAACATTCACTATTCTTACTGCCTAATACATTTATTCATGGCCTACATATATTCTCCACTATAACTAACCTCTTTTTTCATGTCTTCATTTTTAATAATATTGCTTATGTGAAAATTGCTGGATAAATTATTCAATTCTCTCTATAATCTAGTATATCTGCAGTAAAACTGCTAACCTGGCTCTGTCAATACATTCATAATAATTTAGGTTATTTGTCTGTGTTCCTCTCCCCCCTCTCCTCCACCCCGCCTTGGGCTGGGGCTCAGCCCCTTTGCGGAGCGGTACCACAGAGAAGTATTTTGCTCTTACGTGACGAAGAGAAGCTGCCACGTCGATGCACAAGTCAATACGCATTTCACATGAAATTTCATTCATGTGTGTAACTCTGGGGTGAGTACGGGTAACTAATTACTCCCACAATCACCAGTCCGCAAAGCTTGACCACCTGCCGCAAAAATACCTATTTTAGGGGATACCAGCAAGGGTTTCAGGTGAAGCGCCGAGGCGGGGGTGTCAGTGCAGGCAGAGCTGCCTGCAGGTGATCGCCCTGAGGGGGGAGCTCCGCGGCGGGGTAGGAGCCCCAAGGCAGTGCACCCCTGTAACGCCTCCCCCGGCCAGCCCGCGGGGGGATGCCCTGAGAGCGGGGAGGAAAGCGGGCTCACGCTGGAAATCGTTATCGGGGGAAAAAGCATCTCTCCCGTGGTGTGTGCAGGACACCCTGCCAGGTGGAAAGGGGCATGCCCGTGTGCTAGAGCAGTGAAAATGGGACCACGGAGGGAAGGGCTGATTTGGGCTGAGATATTAAAATATTTGCAGTGGATTTACAATGCGTGCGGCCTTCTCTCCTTATGCATGGCGCAAATTAAAAATGAGACCAAGTGCTCCATCCCCCTTCCCCAGGGCTGGATGCGGCCCCGTGGCTGATGCAAGGGTCCGCCTTTGTCGTGCCCAGAAGCCCGCTTCACCTCTTTCTCAGCATCCTCCATCATTTAAAGATGTCGAACTATAGCAATAGAGCCATTGAAATAAAAAAGGGCAAATAAAATGCTGAGAGTCAGTTTGATCTAACTCAACCTTTTCAAATGACTACACTAATTTTCGACATGTGAATTTAACTGTGTGTTTGCCCCCCTATAAACAGGACGAATAAACACTATATCATTTTTACACTTGAACTGTATTATGATTTTAATGCAGGCTCAGGTGAGATGAGGTCAGAGGATACAATTAAATGGATCTGGTACCATCTGGAGATTAGGGTCTCTTTAACCATGCTTGGGTGATTTATCCATCAGCAACTCATGTAGTGCTTCATAAAAACTGGTATCTGTTTAAAAAAAGATATTAAAATACAGCATATTTTTAAAATTAGAGACTAAAATATTGTGTAGTTGCAGGCAAGCAGTTTATTTTTTAACCACTGAAACAGAAATTCCTGTATTGGAATAAATCTACTGATACGAATTTACTGTATTTACTGGTATTTATACAGGGCTGCTTTGTGCAGGGCAAAAGAAAAACAACAACCAAATCCCAAGCCCTTTTAAGTGAATGCCTAATGAGGCAGGCTTTAAAGGGTTCAAAATTCCCCAAGTGGAAGACGATTACCTGCCTTCCTAAGGGGGAGCCTGCCCGCCTCGGCATCCCCACTTTTCGCTCCATGGTAGCCTTCAGAAGAGGCTGTGCCAGGAGAGCAGCTTTATTACGGCAAACAAAAGTTGGGAGCCTTCCACTACCTCTTATTGCAAGGCTGCAAGTAATAGTCTATGGCATTAGCCAGAATTTATTTTGTAATAAAACAAAACGGGTGTAAAATCAAATATTTAACTGTCAACTTTCAGAGCAAATGAGTAGCTAAAACTCAGTTTAATAATTGATCCATCAATGTGCAGATCAAAAGCTAAGGCCAAAATTAAACAATTATTTTTCTGAAATTATATTTTATTAAAAATTTCCTGAAAGAAAAACAATTCAGCCATTCTTCTGGACAGTAATTTATACAGTTTAGTGATCTTGCTGTCAATAATATACAAATAGCACTAATATATTACTATAATGCTTCATTTTCATTAAGACATCTGCCAAGTTCTCAAAAACCTTTTCCATTTGGGACTTGACTTATAATTGCATAATCCCTTGGGGGAGTTTCAATATTATTTTAATCAATTTTAACCACAATACACAATATGGATGATTACATTGCAATGTCATTTCCGAAGTTACTTTCCCCCATTACTCATTTGCAAGGGGAGAGAACACTGGAAATGTTTGTGAAAGATATTCCGGTAGGGAAACAAATGACAGAAAGGCAGAATGAATTTCTCCACCTTTCAGAAGAACAACAAGGCGAATAAATATGAATTTACATGAACTGAGGGTCTGCAGCAAGCATTGCCGGCATCCCCGGCTCTCACAAACAACTGTGGCGGCTGCTCTTTGCCGACCCCTCCTCCCCCTGCCCCTTCCCACCCGGCCAGGAGCACAGGTTATACCTGAACGAACTCGCGCTGATAAAACGCAGCAAATTCCTGTTCTTCCTCTCTTCTGGACCCGCACATCGCTGCAGCCCAGAAAGGCAGTATCACTGGGCTGTTGTCTTCTGGGTGGATCTGCAAAGTTTTTGCCACTGCAATCTTCATCTCCAGTGACACGATCTGAAAACCACATTTATTGGTGCCTGTTACCTCCTCCTGCCCCTAGCCCCGTGTTTTCCTAGGTCCTCCAGATACCGAACTTGCAAATGACCCACTCCTCCTTTCTGCTCTGATCGAAGGTCACAGAGAAGGGACGGGGTCTCTCTCGCCTTTAGTAACGGATCCACCAATGAGCAGACCAACAGCTAAGGCCAAAATTAAATAGTCGCTTTTCTGAAATTGCATTTGATTAAAAGTTTCCTGAAAGCAGGGCAATTCAGCCACCGTTATGCCACCAGTACAGATTCGCAGCTGGGGAAACGTGCCCTGTAGGGCGAGGAGTGGGTCTGGAGAGGACCAGGGCTCCACAAGGCTCTGGGGTGGACGAGGGGTCCACGAGCCGCGGGGAGGTCAGACGACGGAGGCGAAGGCGCATCGAGGGAAACGTGTCGACAGCGTTTAACTCTGGGGTGGAAAAGGAGGGCAGGCGGTGGAGAGGGAGGGTGCTCCAGGTGTGCTGCTCCTGCACATATTTAACATGCCAGCTCCTGCACAGCCCAAACCCGCCTTCAGACATGACCTTGGCAATATTACAGTGGTAATATTTTCACAAGCATGACCTCCTCTGAATCTGGGTCTCCAATATATTCTGAGCAAACATGCTTTCCTCCCTGTCAGGCACACTGTAGATATCTTCTTTCTCCACCTGGTTTTTCCTGAATGAGCCTATTCCTTGGATATATGTCGGTCTTTCAGCTGAGGCATGTTACACACACACACGAGACGGATGGGGACCTGACAGCTGTGTTTTAATTGTTGCCACTAAGGTGGATGTAGTTTCTTTATAAATGTTGGCGTTAATCTCAGCGTAGATGTAATTTAATGTAGCACAGAGTAAGTAATTCCTCGTTACGAGGCTTTTTGCGTTTCCTCCTGTTCTTTGACGGCAGAGAGGCTGGTGACGCCATCGCTGGGAGGGAGGTCCCCCTTGCACAAAAGGATGAATTCAGTGTCTTCTCTATGTAAACAAAAAAACCCAACACCCTCTGAGCTGGTTTATTTATGCACTGAATTACTTCTGTAATGCTTTGCAATAAATAAAGAGTTTGCTATTGCAAAGACAGAGAGCATGGAAAAGTACAGGCAGAAACAGGCTCTCTTCCCCTGGCCCAGCAGAGAGCTGGTGGTTTGGGTCTTCTGTGTACCCCAGAGAGCTGCTCTATCCATTGTTGACACAATTGTCACTAATAGGGAAAAATATGAAATTTGAACAGGTCTTTAAAAATCACTTTAATGTGATCTTCTCCCTCCCCCCCTCAGTAATTACCCAAGGGCTCTTTGTTTTCACTAAATAATTCCCTGCCATATTTAAAAAATACCAGAAGTGTTGTCTGTGGTATCAAATAAAAACTCAAAGACTCACGCAGTATAAATTTATCCACCACAACTGTCTGCCAAAAACCTCAAAAACTCTAAAAAGAAACATAACGGCAAAGTTATTAATGGACACCAGTGCAATCCACCACTTTGAAAGAACACTGGCTGGGTCATTAAGAGAAATCACTTTTAAAAATACAGACTGTTTGTAAAAGCTGCATTGCAGTCTGTAACCAGTAAAAAGTACACTTTTGTGCTCTTTATTTTAAAATAATAATATTACAGAGTGCTCTGCAGCCAAAGGGTGTTTCCTAGGTGAAAAAGAGATAGTCTGTATGAGTCAACATTGAATTCAGATGCTGTCTGTCACCGTGCAAGAAATACGTAGGAACACTTTTCCCATTTTCTATAAATCGACAAAAGACTCAGAGCAGTCTGAAAGTTTGTTTAGGCCAAAGCCATGGCGTGTCACATCGAGAGGTTCTGCCACAGCCTGGCTGGACAGGCTGCTGAAATGTATTAAAATGAGACCAAAAAGCAAGAATGAAGAATTGGTTCCTCCCGAGAGAAAGAGAGGGATCAGTTTTGTCTTCAGAACAGGTGGAAAAATGGGATTGAGAAGTTAAAGCAGTCCTAAACATACTCGTTTGAGGTTTTGCTGAGTGCTGTTGGTTTCAATAGCCTTTGGATGGGGTTTGAACTCATTTTAGGACTTCTCGCCTTTACCAGTACGGGGCAGGTCTCACCTTCTCCATCCTTTCTCCTCGGTGACTGACAGTGGGTTGGTGTTTTCAGTGTGTTAGCTGATTTAATGCCTCTTTTGTCCTGACATAAGCCCCAAATGCTGTATATCTCATTAAAACTAAACTCTTTTTAGTTGTTTTTAGGAAGTGGAATTCTTTAAGTAAGAATTTCCCCAGATGCGATGAGTACCTTCTTACTGAAAACAAAAACCCAAAATGAAGAGCTGTGAAATGTCTCTGCGATGGCACAGGTGGTCTGGTTCCATGAAATATTTTGTTTTCACAAAAGAGTTTCACTGATAAAATATTTCAGTTGGTTATGGCTTTTAAAAAGGAGGAGTTATGTCGAGAAATGGAATATTTCAGCCATGGCAAAGCGCTCTGGAGCTGCCCCATCCCTTGGGCACGGGCTCTGCAGGATAGCACGTGTTCCTGGTTCCTGAAGGTAGAGCAGGGCCCCAAATACACTGAAGAAAATTCCCTTTTTATGCATGCTTAGCAAGGTTTTGAGGCCAGCTCCCCTCTGAAGTGAAGCTTGTTAGGTGGGGATGTGCAGCTCAGGGTGCCCGTCCAAACTCCCACGCTCAGGCTCCCAGAGGTGCTCGACTTTCTCCGGATCAAAGCGTTAACAGCGCGAAAGGAGAAGTCTGAACTACTTAATAAAGATGGGAAAAGGCTGCTGTGGCCAGGCGTAACCACAGAGAAAAACCATTAAAAAGTAATTTCCACCAAATGGATGTTTTAAAAAAACATTTCTAAGCCCTACCTATAGCACTTTGCATAATTCCTCCCTGTTTATGAAAATGAAATCCCCGAGAAGTCTGTGTTCAAGCCCATATGGTGGCTGATGTGATATTTGGCATAATCGCTGAGGAAAATGTGGCACTGCTAATTTGCCTATCAGCCCCTGGGACGGGTCCCCTGGCAGCGCCGCTCCACACCGTGTGAGGCGAGCTCCACCTCGGCGCCGTGTGTAAGGGCAAGAGCAGCACCAGCCCCGGGCCGTGCCTGGGGAATTAACGACCGGGGGGAATTAACGGCCCCCGGCTGCACCTCCGGCCATCGGCTCCTGCAGCCAGCGATGTCCCGGGCATCCGCCCTTATGGAGATGTCGCTAAAAGGGTTAAAGAAGTTTTGACTGTTTTATGACATGAACGCTGTCAGCGGAATGCATTTTGAATCCCTGTTTAAAAGACATGTAATTGCCTCAGATTCTTTATATTATCATAACTCTTCAAAATTGATTGGTTTTAGGTTTATGGAAAAATATGCAAATGCACAGAGAACGACACACATTCCTCATTGTGGGTATAAAAGTAGTTCACAGAGAATCCATCTGATTGAGTTTGATTACTGAACAAAATCTAATTATTTTAGATACACGTCCAGGCTTTTCTGGAGAGGCATGCTGAAGAGAAGAAATATTTGGTATACGTGAGTGCTGTTTGCCCGCTCAGATTTGTTTATTCACATATATTTTGACAGTCCAGAATTTTAAATAATTGATACCAATGTTCCCTCTTCAGGGTAAAAGAAACCAATGTAATTGCAAAAGGACCGGTGCTGATGCACTCCTGTGTGCGTTTCTGCAGCGCACACGTACCTTCGAAGGTACACTGGTAGTGCCTTTGGGGTTAAATCATCTTTCGAACTCCTTTTTAGCAGCTTTTGTGCATGGTTTTGTACATGCACATGCATATTTTTGTACATCCCCATGCAAATTTCCGTGCCAAGGCATTTCCACCAGGTTCCCGGTAGCTGGGAGAAGCGGATGGGGATGCTGGGCTGGGCACAGGTACCATGGCCCGGGGCATCCCTCCGTCATCCTGCGCCCCAGCACCTGCGAGTGCTCAGCAGTGTACTGCACCTTGTTACTGATTTATCATACATGCTTAAACATTAATTCTGGAGAGGTAAGGAAATGATTGAGCCAACGTTTTGGCCCCTCCTGGGCCTTTGTCAAGGAGTATTTATAAGTCTTTTAAAACAGCTTTGAATAATTACTAAATCCCTCCCTCTCATAAACAATTATCATCCTTTCCCAATTATCTAGTCAATTATAATCTACAAAGTCTCCTGCATTAAATTAAACCGTATGTTCTTCACAGTCACTTCTAGTAGGAATCAGCAGTCTGCCTGGCCCTCCCCAGTACACAAACTTTTTCTCCCCCAAATCCTTCCTGAAAAACCTTCTCTCCTGCAGCGGCTGCAAGGACCTGCATTTACACACCAGGACCCTCACCCAGGAGGGTCGCGGTCCACCTGAGCTACACACAATCCAATTTCTGAGGCCACCAGCCACCTTTTTCTTCCTTCTTTCAATGGTATTGGTTGAATTGGGCACTGAATTTGGACATTTTTGCCACTTAATAAGACGGCGGGCTATCGGGCTCGGGGAGCATGGAGATGCCATTGTAGCTCTCAGTCTCTGATGAGACTTTAACAATTACAATTACTGAAGCATCGATGTTGTTCCAGCAAAACCCTCTGTCTGTATACGTGGGCCTTACTGAAGTTGCAGCTGAGGAAGGACAGGCTCTTTCCCAGCCACACCAACACAAACACTGGAGTGCAGTACGTTTCTTGGTCACTACCATTTCTATTTTCTTGGTAAGGGTGAAGAATTATCATCAACCCGAATCATTTCCCCTTAGCCCTTAAGAGGTTTTTCCCATGTAGTTAAGTGCCTCTTTTGGGTGCTGTCGGGAAAGCAGGGCTGCCCACCCTTTAAGGAAATTGGTGTGTAATAATTAGGTGTAGAGCCCCTCAAATATACCCTGTTATCAAATACAAAAGAATTACTTATGCATTCTGCTATGAGACCCATCATTAATTAGGAGTTTTACATATTAATTGCAACACAGAAAAAAACCCACAGTTTTTGTCTCTCTGTGAAACACTGAGTGATGCTGAGGTGTGCAGCTTGTGCTGCTCTGGGAAATAAAGGATGGAAAATTTCTAGACTTTTAAGCTCAGTTGCAAGAAAATGGACTGAGGTGAGGAAATACCCGGACTCATTGCCCCACAAGCCGGTAAATCCTCCAGCAGCCCTGCTGAGCTATGCCTGCGGATGCCTGACGCTCTCCGGGGCCACCCCTTGAGCCTTTCGCAAGGCTCCGTTTCCCGACGTCTCGGCCCCGGCCCCATCCCGGCAGATGGGAGGTGGGTGCCATGGGAAGAGGCACATCTTCTCTACGTCCTGTGAAGTGGGACCACACCACACCAGTGCCGCCAGCAGAAGAGGATGGTGCCTCTGAAGGCTTGTCTTAGACACAGCCGATGCTATGTTTTCACGGACAAATGAGTGACGGCTCCTCTCCTGAGCATGCGTGTTCTCCGGCACTGCACTAGCCCTGAGGTTCTCTCTCCAAGCAGGGTTTGCTCCTTGGCAGCAGGAACACAGCACCCATGGTGAGGACGAGCAGCGGTCACCAACTCTAACAGCCTTTCCTGGCCAAACCGTGCCGCTCTGCGCTAGGGTCACCGGGGATGCCCTGTTTTGCTGGGAGCCAGTCAAAGCTCACACCGTAGATCACCCCTGTTCACCCACTCAGCGGCCGCGTGGACCTCTCCAGAGCAGTGGCCGGCAGCAGGTCGGAGGTGGCATACGTGGCTCAAATATTCTGCAGAAACAGAGGGGGTCCTCCCTGCTGGAACGGGCACACAGCTGGCACCCAGGAAGCCAAAGACTGCTTTTAATATCATTTTCTTCCAAAGGCGATTGCTGGGAAGACAGAACAAAACACCCGGTATGTCAATAAGGATTTGCACTGTATCATCTATGCCAAAAAACTAACTAACTCGATCTTCTCCACTTCAGTACAAGTTAGAATTTATATGCAACTCCCCACTTCAGGTGGGCAATCCAAAGAAATTAACCTCAGGAGAAAATTGCTTTTTTCTGGCTTAACACATAGCTTATTATCATGTCAGGCAGAAGAGACAGTGGGGAAAATGCAAAATCACAGACATGATACAATGGTGCATCCATATATTCACAGCTAAGGAACCACTTATTAGGAGAAATGTTTAAATTCAGAAGAGCAGGGTTCATTCTTTATGGCAACAGACAGAGACTGACAGAGTCAATCCTAGGGGCTAATAAACTGAACCATGCTACAAAACTTCACCCCAAAATAGCAAGTCTAGTAGAGAAGATGTACTTACGCAGCCGATAGTAGTTGTGGACACAGGGCTGTTTTCTGCAAATATCCCAAAGCACTTTACAAACTGGGCAAAGATTTATGTCCGGGGGAAAATAAGAATCAGAGCGCAAGTGCAGTTCACCCGGCTGCACTAGTTGCATTTATTCAATCAATCAGGATATCTGTCAAGATAAGCTTGATCTCGTTGCTAACTGGGAGAATGCTAACTAGGAGTCAGGCTTGGGAAGGCTGCGGTGTGGGGGTCAGGCAGGACCAGGGGACACTGGGTCACCGGGGAGGATTTGTGATCCCAAGGTGGAAGGGGACGTGCTTTGTCTCCTGCAGCAGCAGGGGGTTTATCAAACACCCAGCGCCCTGGCAGGGTCCAGGTCAAGGCACAGTCCCTGACACCACGTTTTTGAGAGCAGTGGGGTACCAGCCATCCCCAGGCCCAGGCGGCTTTAGGAGCTGTTGCAGGATCTGGCCGGGCAATTTGGAGTGGGGGAGCTGGCAAGCGCACCAGCCAAAGGAGCAAAACCATTGCAAGGGCACGAGCCTGCGCCGGCTGCAGCTCCCCGTGCCGAGCGCGCTGCGCTTCGAGGCAGCCGTCACACCGGGGTGAGCTGTGCTTGCTTCTGGGTGGAACTGAGCTGTGTACCAGCTACCTGTCACGCGGCTGAATTTTGCTGAGTTTGACTTTCCCTGTTTTCTTTGGCTGTTTTGCTTTCCTTCCCTCTTTCTTTCCCCCCGCTCCTGCTCAGCTGCAGCACTCAGAAGTCACATAGGTCTGGCAGGACTGTGCTAGAAGCTGTGCGGATGGGAAGTAGAAGAGGATTTCTCCTCCAGCTACCCTACCTGAATTTCAACACTCCAACAGAAACAGTTTTTATTGTGCATGTTTGGGAAAGGCACAGGAAAGTTGGTATAAACCTATGCAATGCCGTTGGGTGGTACGGGGAGAGTCTCCTCCCGGTCTAATGCCGCATCCAGCATTTGTGATAGGAGAGGATTATTAGCTCTGCCCCGAAACATCACATTGCAAGCGGGGTTCCTCTCGTTTGCCTTGCAAGAAAAACGTGTGCCATAATGCAGCTGCGTGATAATTGCCAATAAAGACAAACCCTTGCTAAAGCGGTACTCTCAGTGGGGGGGTGTATGTCAGCCTGGGCTCCTGGCCCTCTCCCTCGACGTGGTGGCCACTGCATCCGCATGGGTCAGCTCCCTCCTCGCCCTCCGTCCCCCAGCCCTGGCGGGGGCTGCCTGCAGACAGCCAGGGAGCGGGGACGGATCCTGGCTCTCTCACGGGCCATTGCAAAGGCAAGGACCACCGGGCAGGAGGGAGGGATGCTGCGGTGCCGCCCGCAGCGGTGGGACAAGCCAGGCTTTGGTACCCGCCAGCACCGCGCTGCCATGTGGATGTGGATGGAAATGTCCTTGTCTGAACCCAAACCTTGCCAGGCTCCTGAAGTCCGGACTGGGCAGTGATGCTGCCACCGGTCAGTGTTTACCCCCCTGCTCCTCCCCACCACTCCTGCCACCCGTGCCACTGGCGTGGGACGTGACCATCGGGGGGAAAGCGGGTTTTGCCCCTTCCCTGGGCAGCTGAGACAGAGCTTGAGGTTCTGCTGCCCACGGCCTGCCCCTGTCAGGGTTCTGCAGCTAGAGAGGCACTCAGGGCGGGATGCTCGAGCCAGAGGTGACTTTCCTGCTATGCAAGGGATGCCTGAAATTTTTCTTCAGGCTGAAGAATAATACAAAGTGGATGGGAAAGCTTGCCCTCCATGGATGGGGGTGTTGGGGGGGGGGGCTTGTTTATCCCCAACCCTGCTTTCAGGCTGGGCACTGGCTGCACAGCCCGGACCTCCTGCGATCCCTGCCGGGCACAGCCGCAGGTACACGGCTGTTTCTTCCCGGAGGCGGCTCCACAGCCAAGCGAACAGCTCACCAGAGGGAAGTTGTCACATTCACTGATTCATCAACTCTTCCTCCGGCGGCAGCGGTACCTGTGCCATCTGTGTTGAGCACTTACAGGGAAACCTCTCTGCAACTGCCATACAAATCAGGGGCACCGCCAAGGTCACGCTGAAGGGAATTTCGGGACACGGGGAAGATGTTCGGCGGCGCGGCGGTAAGCAATAACAGCATCCCTGCACGAGTCCTCCCGCATCCCCGGCTGCTCCGCCCCAGCCTCGAGCAGCCCAGGCCCCGCTGGGAAATGTGTATTATGCCTGGGTTAATTTACTGATTAATCTCTAGTCAGTGGTTTGTGCTTTCCCCAGATGGCCAATTAAAATTTACAACTGGCAGAGCAGTGCCCTGTTGGCAGGCTGCTGCGGGGCCGCGGCTGGAGGCAGCGACAGAAGGCACGGGCCCACTTCTGCCTTTTTTCCCTCTGCTGGCTTTAATCAGAGGGCAGAGCAGCCTCTGCCCCGCCGCCGGCACAGCCCCGGCATAGCCCCGGCACAGCCCGGGGCACGGCCGGGCTCCCGGCGGTGGGGATGGAGAGCCTCTTCCTCCTCCTCCTCCTCCTCCTCACCTGCAGCCCCCGCTGCTGCCCGCTACCCCTTGCTTCCCCACAAATGTATAAACCATTTACAGTTGTTTGCATAAATCAAAGTGCTGCCTGTGAAGGAGTCATAAGTGATGCTGTGATACGTATAAAAGACAACAGACTTTCAGAGCAGAAGAAACACCCACAGAAATTTTGTCTTTTGGCACTCAATACAAACCATATTGGTGCATCTACCCAAATAAAGCACCGCACAAAGGAGAAGCAGGCTTTTGTGCGATTCTTTGTTCTAAAGTTACATGTTTGCTTATACGTGGGAGTTGCCTAGGCTGGAAAACTCCAAAGCAAATTATTAATCAAGACCAATTGATTTCCTGAAGAGGCCAAACATTGCAATGATGATGTGCAGTATCATGACAATTTGCTATTTTCAATAACTGTCCTCGTAACTCAGGACAACACTCTAAGAAATACATAGTGAAAATATATTGGAAGAAATGCTGCTTTCACAAGCGCTCCCAGAAGATATTACACTTCTCTATTTTAGAGCAAATTTTCCCTGCTGCCGCTTTTTTTTTTTAAGAAGACTTCATGAATATTGATGGTAAACATAATAACAGCAATACTCAGGAGTATAGTCAACTCTTGCTGTACAATTCACATAATTCCCCTTAAATTAATGGGAGTTACATGTGTGCCCTGGATAAAGACTGCACCCCCATGGATGCGAAGCTGAGCCGTCGGCTCCGGTTGCACAAACACAGCAGTGTGCCCTGCCTTCCCAGGCGGGAGAGCTGCAGGGTCAGGCCCTCGCAGTTGTTTTGGTTTCCTTTATTTTTAAGGCTGAATTCAGTTGCGCGTGTTCCCGCACCGTGTAATCATTGCATTTCATAACATAAGCACCAGAGTTAAACCCACTGTCCATTAAATTTATAACTTCCCAAGCGACCATCCTCTTCTCTCTCCTCTTTTGCAAAGCTAAGCAGCAGGATCCTGTGCAAGCGACGGCAGCCGATGGATGGAGCCCCCTGAAAGGACGGGGCATGGGGTGCCGCCACTGCCCGGCTCCTGGCCCAGCTCCCCGGGGATGCATCCCTCGCCCTGCTGACATTCGCATGCCGCAGACCCGGCAGCACCTGGGGAAGGAGACGGGAGTACTCATGCACATTCATTTTCCCCGCTCTCACCCCAGCGTGAGCTGGTCTCCAGTTGCTCCCCGCTCACGGGGACAGCACGGGGGTCGCGGGGGCTGGCCCCCCGCTGTGGCTCCAGGGGACACCCCGTACACAGGGAGGGGTTACAGTCCTGAGGTATCGACCAGTGTCTCTCCGCTGACCCCCGTGCTTTGGCCTAAATGGCTAATTTCGGTGTCTAATGAAATGACCCCCCCCCAGAGCTGGGCAGCTCTTGAGAGCTGGCAGGAGCCACGGCACCCAATGGAGAACCGACAGTGAGTAGCCTTGTCAGAAACACATCTCTTCTTTCTTCCTTAAAGAGTCTTTTGACTTTTTATGAATCTTAATTTTATTTTCTTAATGTCTTAACTTCACAGACTGGCTGGATTCCGGTTGGTTACGTCACCTAGTACTATTGCTGTTCTCACATAGGCTGAGGGCATGAGCACTGTGACTGACGTGAGCACACGTGAGAACTTCAGACTCAAAGCTGTCTCCAAAATGAGCAAAGTGACAATATTGTCCTGTGACTTGTGATCACTGGAGTGGCGCTGGAGAGTGACATAAAAGGGGTAGGAACATGGTTCCTTTAAATGTTTGGGATAGAGTTTCAGAAGATGTTTTATACTGTACTCCCTTTTCCAAAGCTCTCCAAAGAGTAAAGCTGAGACTATAAAACATGGATGTCTGAGCACATAAGAGGTAACGAATGCTTAGGCTCTGCAGTACCTCTGCTTTTTCCTTCTTAAAATGCATCTTATCCTACAAAGGGGACAGACCCCAGTGCTGGGAGGTTTCTGTCTGAAAGGTGGATCCGCAGGACGGGAACCTCTGTGGGACATGGGGGTCAGGGGGAGGCTGATGGGACCCATGCAGTCACGGTGTGGGATTTGCCACCTTTCAGTCATACAAGGCACCCCGCAAAGACATAAAAGCATGTTCTACTACATTTTAGGGAGTGTCCCTAAATAAATAAAGTCCTTTGTTGAGTTCTCGCCCCCGAAGGACTCATGCCACCAGCTGAGAGACCCCGTCCTGTACTCCCGAGTACCCTGGCATGAACGGCAGCAGAGCGGAGGGGTTCGCCATTACCCCCCCGTACCCGGCTTTTTAGGGTGCCGTCGCCGCACAGCCGGGCACTGTCCCGGGATTTTGGGAGCCCAGCCGTGCCGTCTGCCCCCTCCCCGCAGCACGCTGGTGGCACCGGCACACCGTGAGAGCCCCGCGCTTTCCCGAGCCCCCCCCCCCCCACCGCCGCAACCAGCGGCGTGCCCTCAATTAGCCTGTGTAATTGTGGTGCGTGGGGTGAGGAAGCAACCTTCTCCCTGCGAGCCCCGGAGGACCTGCCGCCTGATGAGGATGCCCGGAGCAGGGCGGTCAGCCCGAGGCGGGGGTCCAGCTGCCGCCGCGCGGGGCTGCTGGGTGGCAGAAGGCAAAGCCCCGGCTGGCCGACTCCTCCGGGCAAAAGCGGGGTCACCTCTTCAACACTCTCCCTCTCGGCCACAGCCTGGATAGGTGTGAGCATAAAATTTGAAAAAGGTCGAGCAAGCGAAAACGTTTTGCCCCAGCACGCAGCCACCAGTCGCATCGTCAGTAATGACATCTTTGGACCTACCTGTACAAAAGAGAGTGAGTTTGGAAAGCTAGAGGCAGGTCTCCACTGCAACAGCACCCAGGATGTGCAGCAAAGACTCGTCCCTGGCTCTGCCCCACAGCTCTGAAGTGCTCACCCAGCCCTCAGCACTGGCTTTGCTGCTGGTATGGGGGGGCTCTCCTGCACCCCAGCTTCTGCTGGCCACAAGCACACAGACCTGGGGGGTCAGCTTACTCTCTCACCCACTGTAAGAGGCCCATTGACTTTGATGGCTCTTTGACAGCGGCAGTTTTGAAAGGTAGATGCAACACAGCGGTCAAGTGCAGAGTGGTTCAAGGATGGCTGAACACCGAGAGATGGAGTAAAGCAATAAAAAGAAGGCTGAAATTCAAAAAATGTCTTTGTCTCGCAGAGCATCCCTGGTGGTCTCCCACGGGATGTGGTGGAAGCAGCATCACTTGAATAGCTGGAACTCTGCTGAACAAGGCACTCGATAAACCTCTGGAGAGAACAAACCTGCCTTGGCAAGGGTGGCAGATTAGTGGCCTTACTATTTTTAGTCTAATTTCTGGTGGTGGGAGTTTCTTACTTTGGCTCAGAAAGGCAACAAGGCTCCCTACAACCCCAGCACGTGCTCACCTGGCGGCTCCCTGCTCTTGGGAGAGGCACAGCTTTTGCCCACTGTCCTGTGCGAGTGCAGGATTTGTGGGAAATGAAAGTACCAGGGCTGAGCACAGGTCTCCTGAGAGGGCATGAAAATATTCGCATCTCAGAGAGCCTTTCTCAGAAGCGGAAAAAAATTCTGCATGACAAACCCTGGTTACGCTAGAGGAGCAAACCAGGCTTCACCACCACGCAGGCTGCTGCTTCACCCACATCCAGCCCCAATTCGCCTCTAGAGCTGAGCTCTGTCTGAGTCCCGTCCGGTTTGGGAATTGCAGGTTTTTATTTTTTTGCTCTTTTTTTACGATTAAAAAAGATCAGCATTTTGGAAAAATCCAACACATGTTAATACCGTGACCTGCACAGTTACTGTCAATAGAGATGGGCTGGTGATCTTTAAAAGGAGATTTTCTCAGGGTGAAGGACAAACATGACATTAGAGTCATCAAACTCCCTATCTGACAAGGACATATAAATTGTAAATGGTCGGGGGCACTAAGATCAGCTTGTCTTTCTTCCAGACACTTTTCCATCAGAGTAGCGATCTGCCAGCTATCATCTGCATCTCGTGCCACATGCCGACAGCCGGGCCGGGCACCATTAATCACAAAGATGCTGCGGCTTCCTGATGCCCACCAGTGTCTGCGCCCACGGGGCGCTGAGGGGGCAGGCTGGGCCTGGGGGGGGGAGCCAGGGGGGTGAGGACCATGGCTGCTAAGGGTCGGAAAGCTGGTGGCCTGATCCTGTGACTACTTACACGTGTTAAGCACCGGTCCCCAGATAAGCCCCCGTCTTGGTTTGGACAGCCGGCGGGTGAACATGGGGATGAGCCCGGGGGCGAAGGCGTTCCCCCCCCCGGCCCCCC
>NW_010972599.1:624870-645874 GCF_000737465.1 Haliaeetus leucocephalus | reverse complement strand
ACCCTCAGTGGTAAGGGGGGACGCTGGCCAGTCCCTCAGGACCCCAGGGCTCTGGGCCACCAGCTCTTGCAGCCAGGGCCGGAGGCTCCCACCATCCCTACTCCTCGTCCTGTGGCTCCTGTCCCTGGCCAGCAGGAAAAATGGGGTGTGGGGAGTGTTGCCCCGGGGCAGGAGCTGGGTGGTCGCGGGGAGGCTGGGGGTCCCAGGCAGCCCCAGCATCATCCCACTCTGCCTGCCTGGGAACACTCCTGGTTCTCGGCACAGGGCATCGCCAGGCACGGAGGGCAAGGATGGCATTTTTGGTTCCTACCACACTCGGACGGGAGGAACCGAAGTGATGACACCAGGAGATGGACAGAAGATCACAAAATTCAAGGAAAGCCAGCAGAGAACCTGGAACCATTCAGGCCAGTGAAGCTCTGCCCTGACCCTTGTTCCCTTCGGGGAGACGGCTGAGTGTGAAAGCCAAGGCAAGTGTGAAAAAAAACTGCCAAGGCTAAGTGTAAAAGCACCCGGCAAGCATGGGGGAGAGGGGGCATCAGGAAATTAGGCAAAATCCTGTTCCTACTGCACTGCTGTAAAGCTGTGGGACCCTCATTGGATTTATCTCACCTAAGCATGAGCATGACTGAGATGAATTTAGTCCTTGAACTGTAATTAAAAATGAGAATGAAATTAGTGCGCTCGCAGAGCCTACATGTTTATGCAGATGAAGAATACTTTCCTTCTGCTCCACTGAGAAGCTGCTGTCCGGTGGGTAGAATATCCTCTGCACACAGATTTAGTAAAAACATTGTTCTTTACAGGAAACCTTTGCACATATCATTTTCAGGGAACAATGACGTTCCAAAGTGTTGCTATAAGAGTTTTGATGATCAACTCTCATTTTATGTATGCTCTCTCAGCATCTTGACCCCGAGTCCTTGGCTCTGTGAAGGTAACCGAAAGAGCCAGGTGATGTTTGTGTGCTGCAGAAGAGCTGGGGGGTGGGTGATACATGCAAAAAGCAAACCCCGTTTTTGCCCTTGCACGTAATTAATGTGCTCAGCAAACCCAGCCATTTCCCTGGTATTTTGGGAAGCATAAGCTAATGAAGCCAACTTTCCAATATTAGAGGCTTTGAAATAAAATCTGCATCTTCTTTCTATGCCTCAGTTTCCCCGTCTGTAACATTAGTGTATTTAGCAATGTTTGCAGTTCATTTGTTTTTAGAATTAGATAGCTGGAAAATTCTGGATTTTGGTAGGATGCCTGATCAGCCAGCTTTGCTAGGCACGCTTAACAGCCCCAGTACCTACTGGGGCTCTAGCTGGGTTTGATTTATGTATGCAGTATCAAATAGTCATTGCCTGGAAAAAAAAGGGAATCAGCTAAGTAGCAAACAAAGAGGAGTCAGGGAGATCAGAAGTTTTATTATCCCATTTGTATCCAGGGTAAACCGAGGCATCAAGTCCTGTGGAGGGGGGCCAAGCTGAAACACAGAATCAGAACAAAAATTGCCAGTCCAGAGATAAATAAACAGGGACGGGAGCTCCGAGCTGGGCTCGTGTAGGGCTGACCCCCGTGGCATGCCTGGCAGGCAGCATCCCGGTCCCGAAGCCGTGTCCGTGTCCTGGCCACATCCCCATCCTGGGGGCCACCGCAGAGTCCGGGGGGGCTGTGTCCAGTCAGGGCAATGGCCGGGGGGTCAGACCCGGGATGGAGCTGCTGTCAAACCAGCCACGCAGCGTGCAATTCTTCTTCCATTTTTGCTGGCAACTGGAAGACAACCATAGCCACCACAATACCGGAATGCTGCTGTGGCCTCCCGCGCCCCCCCGGCTCCCCTTGTACCTGCTGGGCTGTAGCACCCCAGGGCACCGGAGCTGCTCACGGGGACACCCCAAAAGAGGCGGCAGGACCAGCCACATGGGTCCCCCCAAGGCAGCCAGGGAGATGCAATGGGGTGCGCATCCGCCCGGCAGGGTGGGACCCCCCCGCCGGGGCAGCAGCACCCCACGGGTGCGGGGTCCCTTTTTGTAGAACGATGAGAAAAAACGTATCCCGGCAGTGAAAACCGAGCTAGGTGCTGGTGAGGGATTAATCAGGGCTTCCAGCACTCGCAGCAGTGAACCAAATGTCTTTATCTGCCATGTAAATGCAATAAAAGGATATACGCCTAAGATTACAGAATTTATAGCCTCAAAAGGAACAAAACCATATAAAGCGCCACTTCCATATAAAAATGTTGCTGCCATCTTCAACATATGTAATTCTCCCCACAAAGAAGTATATGTATCCTATATAAGTCTTGCAAACCTCTCATGTATATATATTTTTTTTTATATATATATGTATTTTCTAATGAACGACATCAAAGGACATTATGGTCTACATTTTACCAGATCTGGCACCTTATCAATGCTATTCACATTTAATTAGTAGACATTTCTTCTCTGTGAGCATATTTACTTGAATTCCTTGTTCCTACGGCAACCCAGCTAGCACCACCGCTACCAGAACAGTCTAGACTAACCTAAAAAAGGAATGGAGATTAACGAGCAAGCTCAATATTAAGATTATACTGCAAAGACTGAGCTTGGCGAGAGCAGCATTACAAAGCAGGCTCAGATAAGACTTTTATTTCAAGGAGCCTATTTATAGCATTGCAGATTTGTATTTATTCAAGGGTACCTATAGTATACAGGCTGGGAGAGACGACTCATTTAGCACTAAGTTCTCAGTAATTGGCTATCAACTCAGGTAAAGGGATTTTATTATTATTTTTAATAATTAGAATCCATTTTCATTTTAAAATACCCACTGAGGGAATAGCTAAACAATATCCATTTCTATGTACAGATGCTTTCCTCGCTGATGCAGTTGTAGTTTTAAAGCACACAAAAATATCTAAATTACCTAAGGCACTGCAGCTGCTCAGAACAGAAAATATTCTTTAAAACAAGACACACACATTGCCACTTTTATTTACATTCTCATTTAAGATTTCCTTAGCGAGTGTGAACACTGAAGGCAGATATTAGAAGGCTGATTTGAGATAAATATCAAAAAATTCTTCTCCTTTAAGTTTATAAATGCCCCCTTTTTTAGATTGATAAAGGAAAATGCAAAATAAATTAAATAAAGAGGAAAGGGCCATTTATAAGTTACAGAGAGAAGCATCTCATTTAAACATTTTTTAATGCTTAGGGGATTCTCATCCTTTTCTGGGAAAAAGTCCAGTCTAAATACTCTCACGCCTTTTATTTTCAACCTGGTTTGCACATTTTAACTCTGGAGCAGACAGCTCTGTTAAGAGATATGTACAAAATGTTAAATAAAATGAGTAGCACCACACCAAAAACCCCGAAGCGTTAATTTTTACGGATCTCGAAAATGTATTACAGACTTTGGAGGTTAAACTGTGTACATATTTTTACAGGGGGATGTTTAAGGCGTCCTTGGGGCAAGATCTCCCCGATCAGCGTAACAAGGACGAAGCTGTGGGGAAGCCCCCCAGTGACCTGGCTAGTGGAAGGGGGCGAGACTCTCTCCGCCGACCTTTTGGCACCACTTTATTAGCTCTGGGCTGCGAGCAACAAGTCTAACGCGAGGTGTCTGCGTGGCAGCTTGCTTTGTTTTCAGTCTCGGTCAGAAAATGTTTGGGTGCTGATCGTCTGTTTCGGAGACATCCCAGAAGGACCTTTCTTGGGCTTGAATTTCCCCTTCATCTCCCTTCCCCGAGTGGTCCCCTCCTTGCGCCAGAGCATCGCGCGGTTGCTCCCTTTGCGACGATGCCGTACAGGCACCCACGCAGCAACGAAGCCGTCAGAAATGCCCCGGTGAACTCCCCCCTGCGGTAAGCGGCCCTGGGGAGGTGGTTGCCTGTATTTATCCTCTTAATGCCATGAGTTTAGAGCCCCCAAATTATTACTTTTACCAAAATAACTCTCAGGTGCAATCAACCAATCTAAACACCTTCAGAAGTCTTTTCACTGCCTTTGGCTTGCAAAGTGAGGGGAGAGAAGAGATTGTATTTTTGATGCATTATTGCTGACTTCCCACGCTTTAGTTTCCCCTCAAATATTAGCCATCACCTGAATTAATTAATCTCAGCAACCAAACAGTGGGGCACCTTCTGCTGCAGTCCGTGCCCTGAACCCCGCAATCCGGGATGTGCTCCTGGGCTTGTACGGAGTGCCTTTTAATACCAAAGAACACAACAACTTAAATGCCATTCCCTGGTTTTATGAAAAAGCAATATAGGAGAGTAAATAGGGCAAATACCAACAAGGAAGGACACGTGAGTCGAATCGAACAATAAATTCAAATAATATCACTAAATCGAAGAGCAGAGGCAGTGTCTGAAAGCTCCTTTCTCTCCGTGACTTTTCTGGAGAGTCGAGCAGCTGAGCACATGTAAGAATAACCTATTCTCCTTTCCCATTAACAACAACAATCAAGGCTGGATTAAACCTCTTCAAATAATTCTCCAAGTAGAGATAAAGCATAAAAGAGAGAGAGAGAAAAAAAAAATCCAACGTATTCTTTCGCCACTGGTAATAAGCTTACGCCTGGAATAGACTTGTTAAATAATTAGAGTTAAATTACCTCCTCTCCTACCACTGCCTTTCTCAGCTTTTCCTTTCTAAGTTGCGGTTTAATGGAGAGGAATTGGTACAGAAACATATGGGAGAGGACGGGGTGAAACGCCACCCTCGCTCAAGGCAGGTTTGTGTCCTGTTTTCACGCACGTGCGTAGCCGGTTATTAAGCGTTGCCATCAACGGTCCCCGGGGAGCCGGAGCAGCCCGACCCCGGCTCCCAGCGCCCATTCTCCCTAAGGCAGGAGCCAGGGGCTGCGCTTCCCCCGTGCCCCGGCACCACGCACATGGACACACGCGTACACGCACACGCGTGTGCATGCACGGACACGCATGCAGGCGTGCACGCACGCCCCGGGACCCGCAGCCTGCCGGAGCCCCAGCCCAGGTCCCCACTCTTAAACAGAAGGCACAAAAAAAGGAATTGAGATTTGCAGATCTGATAATGAGCCAGTTAATGACATAAATGATACCTCAAGAACCTCACTAAACCATCCAGGTCCTACAATTTAATCTGTAATAAATACTCCTGCATCATTGCGAGATGGCTGCTCATAATGGCAAATGAAATATGCTGGTATGATAGGTACAATAAATCTGGATTTTCCTATGGTTCCCTCAGGCTAGAACAATATGTAACCAGAGTGCGCACTGTCAGGATGAGCAGATCTCAAAGCCATCATAAAATCTAAATGGGGACTAATTAGGAGGCCCTTCCCTTCTAGAGTTACTATTTCTATTGACATTTTCCATGCATGAGCCCCTCCATAACATCATAAGTCACCAAGATAAGAACTCCCTAGATTATAGGGAAAAAGCTTTAATGGAGAAGTTGAACTCAAAGGCGATGCATAAATTTTCCTTCTGATACCCCGGGAAGTCTGTGTTCAGTACTTTCTTTACAAACTTTCCTCCCCAGCTCTGGGTACAGCTCTGTCCGGCCCCGTCCCTGCTCCCACCCTCGCCTGGGGACGGGTGCCCCGGGGTGCGACAGTGGGGGGGGACATGCCACCTCCAGGGCCCCCAAATGCCCGGAGCCCAGCTCCTGGGAGGGCATCGCCCTCTCCACACCCCGATGCCTGTTGTGGGGCCGTGGGACACAGGGAAGGTGAGCGCCAAGGTGGCTCTGGGGTCCCTAGGTGTCCTCCGCAGCCCCAAGAGACAAGGGCAGCTTGGCATGGGATGGAGCGCTTGCACTGCCGGGGCTTTGGGGCAAAAATGCCGGGGGGGGCAAACAGAACCGGGATGGTCCATGGGCTCGCGATGGTCTGCGGGGGCCGTGCCTGGGGCAGAAGGGGAGGGGGAGCGGACCACACGTCGCATCTTCTCCTGGCTGCAGGGCATGCCCCTGGGGAAACCCAGCAGCCCTGACGTGAGGGTGGGCACCTACCAGTGCACGAGCATCACTGCTGCCCCTGTGGGCATCCTCCTCATCCCCCTTCGGTCGCCACACAGAGTCTTTGGGGAGCAAGCCGGGTTTCTGCAGAGCCATCTGGGCATCGCTCACATTGGCAGGGAGCCGTGGGCTGGTGCTGGGAGCGTCTCCAGGGTTTTCTTCCTCTGACTGAGCACCCAGGGATACAGGAGTGATGGGCGCTCCGAGGCCGGCAACCCAAGGGGTGGGCGATGCACGTGAATGCGCTCGGGGTGCAGAGAGCTCCAGTCCCCGCTCCGTCCCCTTTCACCACGTGCGTAGCTGCGCTCCCGCTACCTACACAGGGACTTACAAACACCTGGGCTCCTCCTCAACTGAGCACAGAAAGCAAGATTTATTGGCTGTTTACAGCAGACTTTACATTCAATTTTCTCTTGTCACATTCGCACAAAGTAATTGCCCTTGTGTGTACGTGCATATTCCTGTTTGCTGAAGGCGTGGGCACGGATCCTTTCCTGCCTCGCCTGATGAATCACCTCCAGCCACAGGATTTAGGAATTGTCCCACCACCGTGATGCTGCAGGTCATCTCCGAGCCCATAGAAACATCGCGTACAGGGTCCCGGTATGGTGCCGCAGCGACGGTGCTCTGCCAGGGACAAGGGTGTGGGAGCAGCCCCAGGCTCCCACAGGCTGGAAAGCCGCAGAAGGATAAACCAGCACCAGTGGTGCAGCCAGGCGCTCCAACCGGGACAGCCATCTGCTCTCGGTGTCCTGCCCCACCGCCTCGAGTGTGGCACTCACACTTCAAATGCCTTCACTAGCGCTTCGCTGAAACACCCGCAGCTTGGCGATAGCAGCCAGACGGAGTCTGGGGGGGTCCTGGGCTCCCACACTGCCACGCTGGTGGTGCCAGCAGACCGGAGCCCAGAAAAACCCAGTGCAGATAAATAATGCAGAGCGAACATTTTACAGACAAAGAGCCAAGGCATCCTGAACCCGCCACGAGGTCCATGCGAGCACAGCCCCGCGGCGCGGGCACCCCCAATCTTGCCCTTGGAAACGCTAACACAGTCCCCTCATTTTTCATTCTATTTATAAATTAAAACAACACAACATGGTCTCCTGGCTGTTTTGCTGTCCTACCTTAAAGGTTGTGCCATGCCGTGCCGTGCCAACAGGAGCGCAAGGGCTCACAGTCGTGCCAGGCAGGCAGCTGGGACCCGCACCGCACAACTGTCTGTAAATCCCCAACATCACCGATGTCCGTGACACCCCAACAGCTTCCTCAGTGTTATGCCATGGAATAAGTTACTTTATACAAACACTCACACATTCACGTAGGTAAAATTAAAGTGGCCCTGTCGAGCCCAGCTCAGGGCTGTCTGGTTATTTGGTATCAGCTTGTATGAATCAGCCACTCAGGAAAATTTCCTAAGATTTTTTCAAAGGGTCAGTTTAGAGATCTTCTTGGGCTCTGCAGGTTTTGGACTCTCTACCAGTCAGGTTTTTAATCTCTTTGCTTTACTGAAATTTTTAAAAAGGGATTTTGTCACTGCTGTTACTTTTTTTAATGGGAAGCCCAATTCTCATCCGATGGCGTGCCTATAGCCACTGGTGCTGTATACAATTATCAGCGGAGTTCAGCAGTGCCTTTATTGACCCAGTTGGGACGGGTTTCTTGAAAACTCAAAATCTGGGTGCTGGGCAGAACTGAACTCCTCGGAGGGTGCCGGGGGCAGTGGGGATGTGCAGTGGGACCCGCTGGGACAGCTCTGGCCCAGCCTGGCCACTGGCCAGGGGATCGGGGTGTCACCTTCTGCCTCGCTACCGGCTCCCCAGTTACACCTGACTTCATGCATTTCTGGTACTCGGGGAACCAGAGCTGTGATTTTCTCCCCAGGCTTGTCCATTTCTGCAAACTGGGGAAAAAGGAGAATGTGATGCGTGACGAGCATGTCATCGATGACTTATTCTTTTGTAGTCTTAAAAAATACATTAAAAAATAATTTTTATGAGCTTTTACAAATATTTTGTCCCTTGCATACATAAAACAATAAGAAAATACACTGAGAAAAAATTGTAGCGAGGTAACTTGCATTGTATAGAATACATAATGGCTCCTACCTTTGATGACATTTATCTTTACTCGTGAGGGAAGACCTAATAACATGAATTATCAGGTCCCTCCTCACTCATGAAGAATAATGTCATAAAGGACCCACGCCATCAGCCATCGGAGGTGTTCGGTATTAATCCTCCTATTGTTAGAGCTGGCGGATCACTTGCCTTTTCATTGTTTTCATGATATAAGGCAAGCCTGCATGGAGCGGTGGTGAAAATGCAATTCTGCAGGAGTTTCGACCTGATCGAAATGCTGGAGTTTTCACACATGATTATCTTTGATCTTCAAATGCACATTATATTTTTGAAAATTACTGACGTAGGTAAACAAGCATTTTCTCAAAAACAGCATTCCTGAAGGATGAGTCTAAATACCCTTTCCTCAACTTCGTGTTTACACAGAGTTATACAGGGGAAATGAGCCTTCAGAGAATTATTAGAGGGCAAACGAGAAGCAGCCAAGTTTATGAAAAAATAGCACAAAAATGACTGAGAGGATAGAGATCTATATCCTAAGTCAACTCCAGTTCCATTTCATTTTTTTTTTGAAGGAAATCACTGGCAGGCGCGATTTACTCTGTTTTCTAGCAGGATTGCGCCGAGGAGGGCAGCCGCTCCTCTGTTCCCAAAGGTGACGGGCCGGGTGCCCTGGCTGCTCCCGTTCTGCCGGCCCGGCGGGAGCACGGCTCTCCGTCGGGAGGAGAGGCCATCGCCGGCTGCATCAGCCGTGCGGCCTCATGTAGGTTCACGTAGAAAATTTGCCATAAAATTTGCATGCTGCTTGCACACACCCCAGGCGGGCGGCAGCCAGCAGGGGTTCGCCCGAGCCCTTTCAGGGTCCGTAGGGAGCCCATCACCCTCCTCCTGGCTCCGGTCACCCAGCTCCCATGGAGCACCATGGCATCCAGCCAGCTCAGCATCCCGTTACAGACACGGCAATAAATGCTATAGTTCTATCTCGCACTTCTCATCTGAGGATTTTGAAGAGACTCTCCAAGAGCTGCATTCGTAATTGCAGACGAGATTTCCGTGGCAGAGCTATTTTTCCAAAGTTATGCTCTGATACTTTGTAATGACAGTGTATAAATATGAAAGACAAACACCCACTAGCTTTCCGCTGAAAGGATGGGAATTCAGGGAAATGGAAAATAAATATATTTAGGATTTAATGCAACACAAATTCTTGGTCAAATAGCTGTTAGGTTTAAATGGATCTGGAAACGGTTCACTTGAAGATACATGGACAAGAAGCAACACTTTGTTCTCACACATTCAATAGAATCCCTGGTACTATAGCAGGGCTGCTCGGGCCTTTTATTTTAAATATTCCCGTCATCGGCTCACACTATGCAAATGCGGATGGGTGGGTTTGTTCAGTGGAGGAAAGTAATTCAAAACCCAGCAAAACAAATAGGAAAATTCATGAGCAATCTCTCCCTCTACCAATTTTCTTCTGCTTTTTATGTAGTCGCTCCCGAGGTAAATGGAGGGACGGCGGCCGCCCGCCCCGCCGGCAGCTCAGGCGCGGGACCCACAGCTTGGGACGGCCGGTGGGTGCGATGCCCCGGGATCCGCGCCCGGCACCTCTGCCCAGCAGGGATGCGCGGTGCCCGGCTGCAGCTGGCAGTGCCTGCGCACCGGCTCAGCCGCCGGGAGTTTCGGGCTGCCCCGAACCTTACGGCTTCGCACCCAGAGAGCACCGACTGCAAGGTAAACAAACCAACCCAAAACTCCGGTAATAGCAGCAACGCCAAAACGCCGGTGAAGCTTCTTGTTGTTGCTGTTGAACGTAGCCCTGGCGATTTGCCGGGGCGCCTGCCGAAGTCCCCCGGAGCTGGCTGCCAGAGCGTCCTCCCGGCTTGCCCTGCGCTTCGAGGAGGCACCGACTCCTCCCGACTCGATCCCAGCCGGATATTGCTAAGGAAGAATGATTTATCAACAGATATAAATCAAAATGACTGTTTAGCAGTGCTGATTAGCTCGAAATGAGTACTTCTGGAAACACAACCGCATCTAAACATGACACATCTGTCTCCGCTATCGCGGCGTGGCATATCTCATTTAGTCACCGTGCCCATTTGTATGTGCCCTTTAGTCCCTCCAAAGATTTAGAAATTGGGAAGAAAAGAATTTTATCTCATATTAAGGGTAATCCTATTTCATATGCAACAAATCCATAATCCAGCCAGCGTAATTCAGGATCACACCATTCGTTCCTGCGGGCGCAGGCAATACATCACCGCGGTGCCCGAGGCGCGGCGAAGCCGGTGCGTGCCACGGTGGGTGCGGGGGCATGGCCAGACTTTGTGGTTTTACCGCAAGAGCCACGGCATCCTTCTCCATCCTTCCTGAAAGTAAATAAATAAATGAACTAGTTGTACAGTGAAAAAGAGGAAAGCACGAACCCTGAAGGCATGGAGCAGAAACACAAAGACCACTGCTTTAAAAACATCGTTGCTCTTGAGTGAACACCACGAGGCTGGCACCCAGCTCTCAGTTTGGGTGTTCGGGCCCCCGGTCACTATTACCTGACCGCCCGGTGTTTTGCAGCGCCTGGAGCAGCAGCCACTGGATCCCAGGGCACCGGGGTCCGTGCGTGCTTCGGCCGAGCGTGTTCGGCACAATCCCAGCCTCGGGCGCAGCGCAGCGGCGAGCAGCGGGCTGCCCCTCGGGGCGAGAGGCCGCCGGGAGCCCCGGTAATGCACCACACAATTGCAAACAAGTGGGGAAATCGGTGTTGCTTAGCAATTTGCTGCAGCACGCTCGAGGACTGTGGAACGGGCAAAAGCTTTGTCAGGAGCTACAACATTATTATTAGCACTATTTAAAGAGCATCCCAGATGTGCATGGCACTTTACGGACAAAAATAATTGGCGGTCCTTGCCCCCTGAAGCTGAAATAACACAAACCCAGCCCCAGACAACAATGAGCACGGCTGCGGAAAGCCGGAGCACGGCGGCGGCGATGGCACTCCTGAAAGAGCACGGGCTGCACCCGTTATCACATCTGCTCTCGCACTTGACCTGCCCCGATTGCAGTCACGGCAAGTTTTTTTTCTCCGATTTTTCACTGAGCGCCCAACGGCAAGGACAGGCTACTGGTTTAAATTATTTTATGTCTACCTCTCTAGAGCTGAAGATGGCACCCGGGCAGGAGCCATCACCGCGCCGGACGCGTCAGCAGCGTGGATGGAAAATCTCCCCTGGGTGGGGAGGGTCCCGGTGGGAATGCGGCAGCGCTGGCAGGGCAGGCAGGGTGAGGGCAGCCCACGCTGCCCGCTCCGCTCGGGCACGGAGGCGAGGATGCCGGTGCAGCCCATCGCCCGTACGGCCGGCAAACCCTGCCCCGGACACCCGCCTGACGACTCTGTTGGCAAGTTTTGCAGCTTTCCGTGGGAATCGTGACGTATTCCCAAGGACTAATTATCTGCTCATGCGTTTTGGGATCACTGCTGTGCGAGGGCGTCCATCTGCAGCCCCGGCTGGGGCTTTGCTGACCGTGCCTGCCGCTCATTGCGATAGGTGGATTGTTTGCATTCTCACGTGGACTAGAATTATTTTAACAGTGGCTTAGCATTTATGGTACAAAAATGGTCTCAAATATCAATGACACGCTGCATTTTTAAATCCAGCCTGTCAGAGGCAAACCAAGCACCACTACTTATGGGCCTCATCTCCGGCAAGGTGGGCTCCAGAGCCCCTCGGATCAGCGGGAAGGTACTCACTACCTTCAGCGAGGGTTTGCTCAGCCTTTGCCAAGCATCCCTGAGCCCTCCCAACCCACCGCGAGGACCACAATGAGGGTCATTAATGACGTTAACCGCTGCACGCAGGTCAGCAAACCCATCACCCGCTCACAGGGGCGAGGGGAGGCATCCCGATGGGGACGGGAACGAGCAGAGGCAAGAGCTAAATGAGCCCACCCAGGCTGCAATACAGCTAACGACACGAAGGCAAGATCTTAAAATATTTTGAGTTCGTATATGGGTTTTACAACTATTTGAGGCTACACTATTTGCATACTAGTACTTCTCTACAAAAGGAATAAACGCACCTGCCATTGCATTAGAGCAGCCTTGGTCGTAAAGCACTGTACTGCTCTGCGTAGCTCCAGGATTGGGACCCAAAAATATAACACAAGCCCAATCCAGAGCACATGTAAGGCAGGAGAGAGCTTCCTACAGCTTTTAATGAGTTCTGGAGCGGGTCCCAGGTCATTCTGGTGCTGTTTTGTGAAATTACTTAGATTTATGTCCAGCTATTTAATATCAGCCTGACCTGCTTTTGCTCAGCTCTGTGTTTGACTGCCGCTGCTCCCATCCAAAGATTTTAATTTTTTATCTTGTTCATTTTTTTCCCCTTTGCACTGATATTTTTTCTAATTTGGTGATCTCAGCAAGATGTTTGGGATGCACTTGACAGAGCATAATATATCACCTGTCGAGAGATCCCAGCTTTTAAAAAGTGGGAAAATTATTGGTATAATTGCAGAGTAAACGCTTGTCTGGGGAAGGGGAACTCCTCCATGCCATGGAGTGGTCCGGGAACCTTCCCCCCCTCCAGAGGCGCGAGTCCGGCCAGCGCTGGGCGCTGATGGGAGCCTGACAAGGAGTTGATAAACCTGGGCTGCCCCGCTGCTCGGAGACGCTCTATAACTGATTGTTTTAATACCAAAGTGACACCAAAGGGGGGTCAAGTAAATAAATATGCATGCCTCACCAGTTCAAAATAATAAAATTCCAATGTGTGCAAGCCTGCTTGTTGAACATATGTTTGCGGCACGGCTAAGCCATCTGGCTCAATGTCAAGCATTTACACCAACTGCAGTCTTACACTACCTGACAGCAGAAAAGCTTTATTCCCTTGGTGTTTGGGCACAAATGGAGAAATATTATTGAAATGATTATCTGCATCAAGACTCAGATTTGGTTTGACATTTAGCTGGCTCTGTTTAATCCAAAGGGTTGTCTGAATGAATAAAGAGAAGGGTTCCTCCAGAAGATGCTGCAAGCAGCCAGGGAAAGCCAAATGATTAATGAGACTGAAAGGCTGGGTGGACCCTGCCCACCTCCACCCAGACCTCGGTGCCAAGAACTGCATATGAAATTAGTCTGAGGCTTTTGTAGCTTGTCAGGAGGATGCTCACAACCAAAGGGGCTCTATTTTTGGACCTTAAGAAAACAAAAGAAATCACTACGTTGCTTCCAGCCGGGAAGGAAAGCTCTGTGTCCTAATTAAAAACAATCTCTTAGAAGTCGCAGGTCATCATCACACCTCGGTTAGAGCGAGATGCGTTTTGGACCCGTGTCCCTCTGCCCCCAACGCCAGAGGAGAGGGGGAGATGCCTGGTGTGCAGGGCTGGGGGAAAGCCCCCTCCTTCCCCGGGCAGAGCCCCCACTGTCCCCCTGGGACAGAGGGGTTGTGAGCAGCGCGGTGGGAATTTAGTCCCAAAGAAGGTGGCCCGCTTCCTTTTTTTCAGAAAAAAGTCTTCTGTAACACAGGAGGGAAGGAAAAAACAACCTATGAAGTTTGGAGCGAGTTAACAAGAAAAGAGTGGGAGCAGGATTTGTTTGAACTCACAGGGTTGCTGAAGGCTCAGTTTGACAAAGACAAATTTCTCTGAGAAATCAGACATACTGTATTTTAAAATAAAATAGGATGGAACTGCAAGGCACAAGGCTCTGATCAGCGTTATGGTCCAGAAAATCGTGCTCTTTGGGGGTACTAAAGCGCAACCTCCTTCCCTCTTCCCACAGGAGACCAGACTGTACTGGGTTTTTTCCTTTTTCCTTATATCTCCACTTCTAAATTGTTGATTTGGATTTAAAATTAATTTGGTGATTTGAGTTTAATAAGAATGTTAGACATGATTTCCTTCTCACTCTTACTTTTAATTAACTTTTTAATTGAGATTTAAATGAATTCTAATGAACAGAATTGGTAGCCTAATTGATTTGTTGCAGCAGCATAGTGAGGGATCAGTATGCTGGCAGCATTTTGATATATTACTCCATGATGTCAAACAGTTTACAGGTTAATTTTTTGGCAGAGGTTACTTAATGTCAGCAGAAAACAATAATTTACTTTTGATTTATTAGTAAACAGTCCCTCATAAGTATATGGTCCACGATGTTTGAACAAACTCGTGTTTATGCACAGCCTTCTTTGCCACCTATTAATGTCTCATTAGGAACTTGTCCCGGCTTCATACAAGAACTTCACACAGGCCTTGCCCAGATGTGCACAGGGACAAACGGTAGCAGCACCGTCTGGGGCCAGGGGCAAGGGATGGTCCACCGCTCCGCTCCTCCCACCGCGTTCATGTCCTAAACCCCTTTGTCCCACAGATGGCTTGGCAAGCCCTTTGCTTCTGAGCAGACAACCCGTTCGCGGTTTCCCTAAATAAATCCATAATAAATTTATTTCCATAAATAAATGAGAAAATACACTCTTTTTTCGCATTAAGAACAATGAGCAGATGAGGAACTACGTTATGACAGAGCTGAACACAGGCTGTAATTTCTGGCTGCACAAATTGCAGTTTGCCCCTATTATGATCCAGACAGCTCAACCGCACGGTTCTGAAAGAAAGTGGGCAGCGCGTGATTAATTGCGAGCTCACGGATTTTGCAGCTTCGAGAGTAAATCAACTGCTAAGAAGTGCTAACTTGCTAAAATATAAACTAATTTTAGTCTCTAGATATTAAAATATAATGCATCTTCCTCCTCCGTCGGGAAAGCTCATGAGAAGCTGTGGCTGACGCAGGGGAGAAAGCTGGGGTCAGCCCCCCTGCACGACCCCCAAGCCGGGGAGACCCTGCCCGGCTTCTCCTGTCCATCCCAAACCACCAACTGCCCGGAGCACACCCAGGGCTGCCGGCGCTTCCCGGCAGAAAGTGCCGGCGCTTGGCTCACAGGGCCTGGTTTTCTTCCCACCCTGGGTGTAAATCAGAGCGACGTTGGACCTATGTGGGTGTAAATGCAAAGCTTTAGAGACATTACTGCAGTCAGAGGGTAAAGCAGGATGGATGGAAAAGGAGAACGGGGACAGTGCAGGAAAATAGGATGAAAGAGAGAAATATTACTGGCAACATCCAAGACGGCTTGAAATATAGGGTGCTACCATATTTAAAGGAATCAGGTTTAAAAGTTTCATTTTATGATTTGTAAGGAATTTATGTGAAAATAATATTCAAAGACTGGCACCTTTTTTTTCAAAATACCAAGCTGTTAGCTGGGAAGGGAGATCCATGGCAAACATTAAACACCCACATTCCCCTGGCTAGAGGTGGGCGAAGCTGGTCTCGGCGGGCTGGCAGAGGGAGGGCAGAGCTCCTGCCTGCGGGGCCACCCAGCATCACAGCCCCGTGTCACCCCCGGGACCCCTGCCCGCCTGCAGCCCCCCCGCACCGCGGCGCTTGCCCCTGCCCAGCAGACGCGCGGGGTTCGGGGGCTGCAGCATCCAGCTGCATGAAAACCCCTTCCCCAGCGCATGCACACAGAGCAACCTCACCTCTGACTTTGGAGAGGCTCTTTGCCAGCTGAACGCTATCGTTTGTAGTGGAATTAACAAACTAACAATTTTCAAATCATTTCTGGTGACCTAGAGCTGCAAGCTGACTCTGGTCCAGTGTGTCGTTACAGAAGAGGATGGTTTAAAGACATTGATCTTCTAGAGGATAAAAATATCTGTCAATTTAGTGCTTCCAATATACGAACAAAGTATAAAAAATGGCACAATATATGAACCAAGTATAAAAAATGGCACATAGCGGTTGGCACCCCCGAGTGCAGTGCTGCGCCGCATCCAAGTGAGGGGGGATCGGCACGGCTCTTGGGGACGGACTTTGTCTCCGTCCCTTTGCCTCTCCCTTCGGAAATGGAGAGGGTCACCCATGGCGAGACCTGGGCTCCGGCCCCACGGGGCTGTGGCAGCCTCGCTGAGGGCTCCAACAACTCAGACCCCCGGGATGGTGGGGAGGGCCAATTTACACCAAGTGTGGCCCTGGAGGTGTGCAACTTATGTCTGATGTTCTCATTAAAGAACAAAGTGGCAAGTGGAAATGAAAACTGTTGATATCACTTCTCATTCCTCTCCCAGATACAGTGGCTTTTCAAACATAAAAAAATGAAATTCATCATTTGTTTCAATACGCTCCATTTAGAGTATTTCATACACCACAAACTTGAGATTAAAGAGAGAGCCTTTCTCAAATGCAGTTTAATTTTGTTTTTCAACTTCTTAAGCTTCTGTTAACACCTTTTCTGCAATCAGTACAGTACCTTTTAAGTTAATTAGTTCTGGAAAAGAATTACTAGTGTAATTTGTGATGAGACCTCCCTCCCTTTCATTCACCAGACAGAGCAGCATCTGATGTAGATAAAACGGACCACTGGAGGCTCCTCTAGTGAAGAGAGATGGTTAGAGATGAACTCAGATAACATCTTCAAACCATTTATCCCCCTTCAGCTCTGTAAGTGGGGAGAGCTAAGGTTTTAGCTGGTGTAAAGTGTACATTTCCATAACCTTTGGAGAGTTTCTTCCTGAATTATTTGGACTCCTAAACACCACAGATCCCACACAGGGAAGCACCTCACACAGAGGATGGTGCCCATTTTTCTTGTGCTGGCGGGTCACCCATGACTGGTTAGTCTTGGGCCAACTGTTTCTTCTTATTGTCAGCTTATACACCATGGAAATCGAACAGTTTCTGCCCACTCATCTCCTGCCTCCAGCAGCTTCACCCGAAGTTTTGGACAGCTGCTTTGGGTGGCCGCTGCACACCCAGTCCGAGGAGTCTCTGCCCAGAGATGAAGGACGAGCTGCTTTAGATCTGCACCAAATGCTCGTGTTGTGCTTCTAATTCACTCTGAAAATTGCAGTAATTTTCCACAGCTTGTTAGCCATCACAAACTCCTAACGACAGATTCTGCATGGTTTCCAGCGGGAACCACAGCTTAGCGCAGTTCTGCTTGAAAACTGTCCAGGGGCATCAGACAACACCAGCAACATTCGCGTGATGAGTGATGCTGCAAAAGGCTCTAGGATGCCTTCTATGAAGCTGAGCTGAATTTTGGGTTTCTACCTGAATGGGGCTTAAACATTTAAAATTAATTATGCAAATCATTGCTTTGTTGAAAAAGGCTGGATGTTAGCAAAGCTAGAGCTCCCAGTCTAGCTCCTGCAATGCCACTTCCAGCTTTGTCTCAGTAGCTGAGGAATTGGCCTTGAGTAAATGATAGCCACAGGTCTTATCAAATTCTCGTGTGTTTATGTATGTCGGTGTATTTTAACATACAGGAACCATCCACACTGAACTTTCACAACATCTCTTTGACTCACTGTCAAGTTCAATAACATCAGAGATCAATTGGTAGTGCATAAATTTACCTTCAAAGAAGCCCAAAAGCTGACACGTTAAGATGATTGGTATCCTCCTCTGGAACAGTGTTTTATCTTCTGATAGAGAACAGGAGTGACAGTCGAAATTTCCTGTGCTTCCCATCCTGATGAAAGCCCAGAGACAAAACCGGTTGTCGGCGTAAGCTAATAACACCCTGGTGCCGCTGCTGCCTGCAAAGATGGGTTAGGGCAGGGAGATGGGAGTGGCAGAGTCACATCTTGGCCAGCTCCTGGCAGCATCCAGAGGCTTGCCTGACTCTTAAGGAGCATATCTTTCTTTTAGGGAAGCTTATCCTGTTAGAAATGTACATACCATTAACTCAACGATATTGGCTTCCAATACTAATACTTTGCATTAAAATCGATTTGTTAAATCCAAATAGAAAACATTTATGTAAAAAAATTTTCACTTAAACCTATTTTCTTCCCTATAAACCCCAAGTATAGCAGTTCCCAATCTGTCCCTTTCTACAGAGTTTGTATTTATAAGTGTGATTATTGTCAACTTCCCTGCTTTGAATGGGAGGAGGTTTATTTGTAATTTGCAATGGGAAAAACCTAGGCTATTTGGCAAGATACATTATTTAGCTGATTCTGACTTAGTTAAACTGTTATGCTAGATTAGCAAATAAGCTGGGAGAAACTGTGCAACAACTGAGAAAAAATAACGTTGAGTGGAAACTGGCTACTAGCTGTTTTAATGAAAATAAAAGTTCCACTAACCCACAATTGAAAGTAACAATCTAATATTGTCTTACACTCTTATCCAACTTTTCAGCCCCCTTATCTTCCCTTAAATGCTATTGACAATGAAGAACACACTAGATTGATCACAGCTGACTCGGTTTTCAGCCAGTTAAGGATTCACCCCCAATCCCTGGTACTTTCTTAACCTGCAAGGGTCAGGGCTCTATTGACATCCACACTATAGGGTTGAAGCCAAGGAAGCGGTGAGTAAAAGGGGGAAAGTCCTCTGTATTCCTGCCGCCGCTGAGGCAATGGTATTTGTTGGAGAGAACTGCCCTGTCCCTGTGCCCTGCAGCCCGGACACCGCCGGGGTCCGCCCTGCCCGATGCTCTGCCTCGGCGCGGCGCTCCGGTGGGACGGGGGTCGCGGGGGCTCGGGCTCCGCGTGCCGATCCCGCTCCTCCCTCCTCTGCCTCCCCTGGGCCCCACGTTCCCATCAGCCTCGATGGCTTCTCACCACGTCCCACAAACGCACAGCAACTCCACCTCTGGACATCCAGTTCTCTTTTTTTTAATGGAAGCTACCTGATATGTTTTTGTTGTCTATTCCTCCATTTTTTTTCAAGCTGCCTTTAGGGCTGAATTATTTTGTAGGACTGGTTGGGGCTTTTTGTGTATTTGAGCTTGTTTAATTTTGAAATAGGCAGGACTGAATTTCTGGGTGCTGCTGCAGCTCGCCGCTTCATTAATGAAAGCGTCTCGTCCACGACTAGATCCTCGCCATCACCACCTGAAGTTTGTGTAACAAGGGCCCCTGCAATTTAACTACCAGGTTTTGAAGGGTCCCGCAACCATGGTCTTCCATGGCCCAGTTCCACCAATAAATGCATTAGCAGCATATTTAAAAAAGAAGGAGAGCCTGTGATACAGCCTTTTTGTTCTCAGCCAACGGCCCAGCCTAGCTGGCAAACAGCTACAGAAGAGCGATTGCAGCAGGCAAGCGACTCGCCCAGCTCTCCTCCCAGCGCCCCGAAACCCAGGCTGACCGGCCGCCCAAGCCAGCAGCCCCCTCTCCCCATGACGGCAGCGGAGGGTGTCACCACCCTCTGCCCTGACGTCCCAGCGCTGCCGGACCCCGTGCCGGCGCTGAGCGATGGGCTGCCGGACACCCCGCCACCAGCCGCGCCACGGCAGCAGCCGGCACTCCCCATGCAGGGACCTACATGACCTGCCGTATTAACCCATCCAACTCAGCGTGGCGTTTGATGATTAGAGAGGTGTTATTTAATTTATTTTTTCCATACTGCAGTTAATTACACCGTCTCTGATTGTGCTGATAATTTTTGCTCCTCCTCAGCCCAGTAATCAACAATTACTCGCAGGTCTTGTGGCAATGCCAACACGCAGGACACGATGGCTTGATTTGCTCTTGGTGTGAAGCCAATTCAGACAGCTTCTTTGGGGTTTTTCTCCTGGATTCCCTTCCCCAGCAAGGCGATGTGGCCCTTCCATGTGCCCTATGCCCCTCGAGACACCTGGCGTCAGACACCAGAGGGCTGAAAGGCAGCCGAGTCCCTGCCAGGCTGCTGGTGGCTGCCAGCACTGAGGCGATGCTGCTCCCGCACCGTCAGCATCCTCCGGGGCCGGAGCCACCGGCGGGCGCCGGGGGCTGCCACCTGCTCAAAAGGCGCAAAGGTGGGTGCGTGGCACCCTCGCCGAGAGCTCAGCCCAAGGGCGGGCACTTATTCAGGCTGGAGATCGGCAGCCGGCACGTTCAACCTTCTGCACCGCTCTGCGTCTCACCGCAAGTGCAGCCGCAGCATCTTATTCTGGAAGTTTGGAAGTTTGTTGGGGTTTTTTTTGGTTTGGTTTTTTTTGTTGGTTTTTTTTTTTCTACGTGCCTTTGCCAAGGCGTGAGAGCTAGAAACTGTGAAAAATGCCAGGAAAAAGTGAGGCTGGAAAATGAGCAGAGTCAAAAAGCCTGTATCTAGGTGCCTATTTTTTCCTTCGGCAACAGAGAAATGAGTATATGCCTCCAAAATTATTCTAGCTCGCCGTAGTGATAGGAGTTTACTTACTAGGAGGGTTTCCTCATCTACTCATTGCTTCTTTTTTTTCTTTCTCTTAAACGATGCTCTGAGTAACCACTTCTATGATATCATCTGCCAAGGTCTTTCGAATTTCTGCTTTGCATTAAAGACAAAGAATTCTTCACAATTAACGTGCTTTGAGGGTTTCCTGTCACAGGAACGTAATTAACTCTTTGCTGGCCTAACTAATTTCTGCATTTTAAAAAGTAGCCTGATAATGACAAAAGTGGAGCACTCAATCCACAGGATAGCCATTAGCTGCACTCAGTTATTGTGCAGTCTCAATTCAGACCACAATTACTGTCAGTGAATTGCACTGGAAGCTACTTCTTGTACGCAAACAAGAATACTATTCATTAAAGGCCACTTTCAATAAAATGCAATCTATATTTTTAATGAATATTTGAGAAAGAAAATACAATCTCGGATTCAGAAACCTGCAATACAGTTATTATTCTTTTAATAACAGACTTTCTCAGGTACAGCTACTGACAGATGTTGGAGAGGCAGCAGAAATGAGATGGCTGGTGTAAGAGCTTTGACTCGAGAAATGAAAAGCAGAGCTCACGGTAAGCTAAGCCGATGTTAAATAAGGCTTTCCCGGAACCACCTACAGCAGACACAGCTTCCCCCGTGGCTTTTATTGATGTCCCTGGGCTGCTACGTTCGCCTTAAACCTTTCACGCCCGGTCAAATACAGCGACGTGGGAACCGAGAGAGGCCCCGGGTGCCCCCCGCCCCCCCCC
>NW_010972599.1:557264-624171 GCF_000737465.1 Haliaeetus leucocephalus | reverse complement strand
CCCCCCGGCTCCCCCCTGAGCTGCCGGGGCGCGGTGGGGTCCGGGTGGCGAGCTCCCCCCGCAGGGCTTTGGGGTGGGGGGCCCCATCCCCACAACGTCTTCCCCCCCACCCCTCGGAGCGAGGAGATGCTGCACGGCCAGGTTCGGCTTCTGTCTGGCCCCCTACAGAAAGGCGCATGGTTACGGGGCTCTTTAAAAACGGGATTTGGGGAGAGGTTTCAGGAGAAGAGCTAGTCCAACTCGGCTCTTTCGGTGCTGAGGTTTTCCACGCACAAGAAAATTCAAAAGTCCAAATGTTAAGGAAAACATTGATTTTAAAGGAATGCAGAGGAGGTCCCTTAACTGAGAAGTCGAAGCATCTTGCACAAGTATTCACCAACAATGTTTTCTCACTACGTTTTTCTGTTGTCTTTTATAGGTAGGTGAACACAGCCAGAAATAGACTGTCCCTCAGCATTATTCTCTGTTTTTCTTCTCCAGTGCGTAGAAACAGGCAAGCAATGTAAAATTAATACATAGTAAAATATTTACTGAGTTTAATATCCGAGGTTACTACATTGCAACAGAATATGAAACCTGGTCTTTTTAACTCGGTCTAGTGTTTTTAAACATCAGAAGTATTTTGCGCGCTGTCTCCTGTGTTCTTTCATTGCCCAACTGCTATTCTGAATTCAGTGACAATTACCATCGGCTCTTTCAGGTTTGTCAAAATACCATCTCCTCTTCCATATCAGCAATTCAGGAGTGCCGCAGACCCCTCTCCAGCTGGGGCTGAAGTGAGATCCAGGCTCCAGCCTTCAAAAGGAGCGGTGAAGGGTTCCCAGCATTGCTTTGCAAAGCTACTGATACAGAGCAGGCTCTTTTCTTCTCTTTGTGCACGTCAGACTTTTAGCCAGAAGACTTTCAAAAAAAGTAAAGCAAGCAAAGTAAAATACGCAGTACCTGTATGTGGGTGACGAATGGAGCACATCAGCACCCAACTAAGCACAACACCTGTACACCAATTTTTAAGGCCCACTTGTGCGTGGCGTGCAGTGCCAGGCAAGACAGGGACCCGAGGCAGGGCCCTGGGCACACAGCGTTAGGTGTTATTTTTGAAGGATATGAATAGACGTAT
Organism: Haliaeetus leucocephalus; assembly: GCF_000737465.1. Classification (NCBI taxonomy): domain Eukaryota; kingdom Metazoa; phylum Chordata; class Aves; order Accipitriformes; family Accipitridae; genus Haliaeetus; species Haliaeetus leucocephalus. The sequence continues at coordinate 623,054 of NW_010972599.1, read as the reverse complement.
TTGATAGGATATATTTTAGAAGATGCTGCCGCTTGTGTTTAAGTGTATTCAGGCATTAGCAGGACCAAATGGTTGCTTCTCTTCTCATCCTCGGGTCCACTCTCTTGCATGTGCAGCTTTCCCAGCCACGTGTAAGTCTCTGCCAGGCTGACTCCAGTTTGACATACGGAAACCCACGGTGGGTATTTCAGTGGGCTTCCAAGGCGAGCGCACCATGCCTTATACCAGCATCCACTCAGCCATTATGTGACCTTCCTGATAATTTTCTCCCCTCAAGCATTATTTTCACTGGATTCTCCCCGGATCCAAAGGAATTTGCTTACCGATACGAGGGGCACATCCCTCACGACAGCCATACACAAACTGGTGGGAAGCTACAAGAGCGTCGGTTCCACCCGCCTCCCCGTGCCGCCGTGCCGATGTTCTTGCCGACCTCCCGGCAGAGCCGAGCAGCGGCACGCAGACTGGGGCAGGGCTCCGTCCTCCGGAGCCAGGGAGAGCATGCTGCGCCTGGAGGTGCTGCTTCGAGAGCAGAGCCTCCTCCGCGGCAGCCGCCTGTGGCGTACACCGCCGAGGGGCTGGGAGAGCCGTCAGGACCATCGGCAATGCTGTTCCGTGTAAAACGGCCTCGGAGTTATGCTGTGGATATTGTGGATTTTTGTCCTTCTGGATGAGATTGTAAATCGGTTCAGAATGGGTTTCACCAAGCCTTTCCTCCAAAGGATCACCAGCACTTGAACGTGGCACCGGGGGATGGCTTCGGGTGGGCTGTGGGTCTCCCCGCCCTGGGGGCCAGCCGACAGGAGAGGGCCCGAAGCTTTGCCAGGCAGGAAAAGCAGGGGAAAATAGTTGTTCTGGCATCCCTCTGGGACCGGGCAGGGCCGAGATGGGCTTGATATGAGCCAGGAGAAGGCAGCCAGGACTCCAGCGTCCTTGTCCATGCTGAAAAGTAATTAAAGCTGAATACGTAAAAAAACCTCCTTAATGATGATGTGGGATTGCATGGTAGCGTTTCTACTGCACAAGTAAGAGTTGACCAAAGCATGAAAGGAGTCGGTAATGATTCCTGTGTGGCAGCTTATAGACCTGAATATGCAGAGTGGCCAAAGAGGGAAAGTTCTGAGACCTCAGAGAAATTACACTCCAGGGAGATAAATAGTGAAGTGGAGGGAGGAGGGCCTGAAGGATGGAGTAGCTTTCTCTGCTAAAGTAGTCATTCCCCAAATAACTTTTGTTTCTCCAATACCAAAACTATATTTAGTTAAGATTTCACAAATGAAAATCTTAATAATCATGAAAAAGAGAAATAAAAATATCACTGATAGTGTTAAATATTAACATGGCTATTTAACTTAATGGCACCGCACATGCCAATAAATCCTAAGGGATCCCTCCCCCTTTCTCCCTAGTGGGATAAACATGGTTTGTAACATTGGGAGAACATTCTATAGTGCGGGAATAATCAGAACATATTGTTGGATCCAATTTTCTATCATTTACTTTTTGATATCAAACAAAAGTAAAGCTTAGTACACAATTTAGTCATGGGTGGAAGGAGAATTAGCCATATAATGCAAACTACTTTTGGAGGTAGAAGTTGAGGGAAATGCAGCTTGCATTAATTCACATTGTTCGCTGCCCTTACTGATGCGATGAAAGGATTTTGATTTTCACTATTATGTACTTTGCATGTTGCTTGTATTAAATCAATGGGCTACTTACCTCCTTGTTTTTCCTGCAGCTGATCTAAAAGGCTTTTTGAAAGAAAACTGAACTGGCGCAGACAAAGACTGATTCTTCATCCATCTGACATGTCACGCCAACAAATGGGGTTTTGTGCACTCTGTCAGTGTCTTAATCAGAGCGTCACGCCAGCCCGCAGCACCTTCCCGGCTCCGAGACCTCTTCCAGCACTTAATCCTTCAACTTGTGTACCTTGTACAGACATTCAGATGAGGGCCGATAATACCAGAGATTTACATGTTTCTGCCATCGCCTGGATTTGTCACACATCACAACCCGGCGGCCTCCCGCCCTGGCCCGGGGAGCCGGTGGCTGGGGAAGGGCAGGGAGCAGCTCCGGTTCGCTCTGGCCGGGGCGTTTTGCTCGGACGAAGCATCTCGCCTGGTGGGTTTCCCGTGCTGGCAGCGTGGGCTGTCGCACGGGGATGGATGGGGCTCAGACGGTTAATGGGGCAGGAGGGACCCACGGGTCTCGCACAGGGAAGGAAAACAAGCCGCGGGCAGTCCTCCATCCCCTCGGCCCCTGCCTGCGCGGGACCCGGGAGCTGGCAGGGCTGGCGTGGGGTGGGCACTGGGCTCAGGGAGGGATGTTTGTGCCAGTGCTGACCCCCCGCCGAGCCCAGGGGGTCCCCGCCCCCCCCCAACCCTGGGCTCTGCTCTGCTTCACTCCACACAGCAGCACCCCAATGCAGCTCCAAATACGGGGAGGGTTGGGTAACGCATGAAACTACTCCGGAGCCAGAGAAAACGCACCTTTGGGACACCCTTCGGACAGCCCTCGGGTATCTCCTGGGTTCACTCGGTGACCTCACCCGTTGGCCCACCGCAGCGCTCTGCTCCCGGGAACGAGTGCCCACGTCCCTGCTTGCTGCAGCCGGGCTGGTGGCACGGCCGTGGGGCAGCGTCAGGAGCACCAGGGGTTCATCGGGAGGCCAGGCTCACCTTCCAGCCTTCGTGGAGACAAACCCTTGGCTGAGTTTCTGACAGAGCTCTGTGAAAGTCTCTTTCTTTCTTTCTTTCTTCAGGAACAAACACTTCCAAGCACAACCTGATGTCCCCTGCCCCGCTTCCCTCCTGGCCCGGAGAGAGGGGCCAGGCTTTCCTCCTGCACCGGGACTTTACAAAGCCAGGTGCTAATTCACACCGGTCATTGAAATGCTCACATCTGCCAGGAACTGCACCAGCAGATTTTATTTATGGCAACCTGATTTCACTTCCAACAAACCCACTCCTAACGGCGCGCCACGGCGTTTCCCCACCAGAGCTGCCCTGAAGGCTGCTGGGCTGGTAGCGTCTGCAGCAGAGGGCTGCCAGAATAACGCCGCGGTGCTTGTCGCTACCCGTTGCAGCGCAGCGGAGTTCTGTCGAGTGGCTGTCCGTGTAATTCAATAGCACCGGCAAAAGAGCCAGCACAACCAAACACGAATGACTGCTGCAATTTTGGCATTCTTCAAAGAAGTAAATCATAAACCCCTCGCAGGAGAGAAGATTTTTTTTTTAAACCAGAAACTGGCCTTTGCACACCCCCAGCAATACCTGGCTGCCTGCCTGCGCTCGCTCTCGGTGTGCTCCACCGGCACCAGGGTCCTTTCTCCCTGGAAATTGTCTTTTGGCAGAGATGAGCACCGGTGCTGGCGCTGCGCAGAGCACCCCTTTCACCCGCCCCAGAGCCCATCCAGGAGACCCACGCCACAGCAAAGCCCCCATGCCACAGCAAAGCCACCCCACCTCCCCAGGGCTGCCACCCCCGTAACAACTCTGGCATCCCCTGGGCACGGCTCCCCACGCTGCAGTACCCGGACTCCTTTGGCTGAGGAGGAAAGCTGGGACCACAGGTGCCCACGGCGGCCAAAGCCCCTTCGGTGCGTGCCGTCGCTGGCAGCGCACCAGCTGCCTGCCGTGCTGGGGTGCAGGCAAAGCCCATCGGAGAGGGGATGTGACTGTCCTGGCTGCAGATCCAGAGTCTGCAAGCCCATTCACGCTTTGCAGGGCTGTACATTAGCTAATATCCTTTCTGTGTGCATATCTGGTTGAGAAAATTGAGTTTAAACTCTCCTTGATATTCATTTTTGCTGTAAAAATAAAAAAAGAGCCACTGCACATCTTACCAGAGCACACTGAACAGTGCTGTGTGCCCACAACCCGGGTTACAGCCAGCCGCCGCTGCTGAACGCGAGTTTAGCCTGATGCTTCCAGCTTTCTGAAGAGTTCTTGTTGCCTCTCACATTTTGCTCCATTTTCTCTACAGTTGCAAGGTCAGTGAAGATCCATTTCCATCTGTTTGGAAATAAATTAGAGGTTGGCAGCTACAGTAGCAACCTGCAAATACTTTAAAGACGCCACAGGCAAAGGCTGGGTGCTGGTCTGTTACACCAGCAGAAATGGGAAATCACTCGGTGCAAAGGGGTGGCCCGGCTTTGCTTCCAGCGTTGTCTCTGTGCTCACCCAGACGAACGGGACATGCCCAGGGGCTCACAGTCACATGCAGATGGTCAGGGGCTTCCAGCCACCTTGGTTCTGCCTACCGTCTTGCTCATGGCAAAGCCCAGATTGCTTTTACATGTCATTTAACTTTTGTGATGATCGTGCCTTTTCAGGTAGGCTTCTACTTGTCAGACTTGGATTTCTGCTGTTTTGGAAAAGGAAAAGGAAAAGGGAAAGGGAAAAGGAGGAAAGGAACAGAAGAAAATGGGCTAGGGACAAGCTTTAAACGTAGCGATCTCAGACGCTGCTGCAGGGAGATGACCCTGAAGCCGCACACTGCGCGCTGAGCACTGTGCTGGCATCTCGCCCTGGGGGTGCCTGGCTGCCGAGGGGGTACCGCTCATGGGGCTTTGCTGGCACCACCAGGGAAACTGCTTTTGGTCCAATAGAAACAGAAATTGTGACACGAGGGGGGGTTGGCAAAACAGGGGTGAAGCCAGTTCTCTCCCTTTCCCGAAATGCTATTTGGATCAACCTGAAACATTTTGTTCAGCCAAAAATAAAAGGTGGTCTTTAGTGCCAGGGTATGCATTTTTCCTGCCTGACCATCGCAGAGGAATCCCAGCTCTGAGTTCTTACATTTCAGAAGCTTGACTGTAAAATCCACCATGTCCCATATCAAAGCACTTCTCAGATTTGACCTGAGCTTAGGAATAGTTTCAGCCCTTTTCCCCCAGCTCAGCCTGGTTTCGTGATGCTCCCACCCAGCAGAGTCCTGGCCATCCCACAGAGCGACAGGGAGAGGTGGCCACCAACCACAGGAGGATTTGCTGGGGGCACGGGGTCTCTCACCCCGCTAGTATGTGCCTGCGTGCTTCTGGCAGCAGTTCCAGTCCTCCCGGAAAAAAATCCCAACAGATTCATAAACCTTAAATTAAGCAGGGAGTTCCAGAGGCGGCAGGGAAAATGTCACTTTGAGGTAGCCCAGTGCTAGTGTGTGACATCCGTGTAGGACTCGCGCCTCTGAGTGCAGATTGTCAGGTCAGATGGACACAAACATCCACCGGGAATGGGAAAACAAAACACCGGAGGAAAAAATCCTCACGGCTGAGCACATTGGATATGTTTTGCAGCACTTGAAATAAGACTCCAGGCACTCTGTAGAGAAAACAGCTGTCTGGAGGCAACACATTTAACTCAGCTTTTATTTCCTTTACGAGAATCCCACCAAACTACCCTGATAGGGCTCTGCTTTGCCTATCCTGTGTCCCACCAGCCTTTCAGCATCTCCTGCATCATTGTCTCCTGAAACGTGGACATACAGCCAGCTCTGAGCCCCACACAATGCTGAAATCGCGCTGCTCTTTGTCCGACATCCAGTTTGTCTGGCATCTGACATTAGCATTGCTAAGTACCGAATTGCCGAGGGCTTACCGGTTCCGATATTGTACCACCACATCAGTCATCCCAACCAGCAGCCAAAAAAACTAACAGGGAGAGCCAAGAGGGGTGAAAGACTTCATAGCCAATGGGATGCTGCCCAGAGAAATAAAATATGCTAATTCAAGGGCTTCAGAAATGGGAATGCAAAGAAAAAAATATTCTGTAGAGGATAAGACATAAAGTAGAAGATCTCAGCCTTACCCCAGCCTGACTCCCAAATGCCAGAGTGTCAGCAGTGTGGACTTTGCACTGGGTACAACAAAAAAGTTGTAATTCACAGCAGAATAAAGTGTAGCATCTATTCTGTGCAACTGTAATGCTTACACATAATCACTCCAACACATATTTTAAAGTACATTATGCAATACATAAAAAATAATGATTTTGAGACAAATTAAGCCATAACAGCCTCAAATCAGTTTGCCTACACAGTTAATATGTTGATTAATGTCCTGTTAGGACCAAGACACTCATTTTTATCTCATTATTCAACTCAGTGTTTTCCCATAGCTATTGAATAAAAATGTAATTATTGCTCTAAATTATCATAGAATCCTAGAATGGTTTGGGTTGGAAGGGGACTTTAGGGGTTGTCTAGTTCCAACCCCCCCTGCCATGGGCAGGGACACCTTCCACTAGACCAGGTTGCTCAAAGCCCCATCCAACCTGGCCTTGAACACTGCCAGGGATGGGGCATCCGCAACTTCTCTGAGCAACTTGTTCCAATGCCTCACCACCCTCACAGTGAAGATTTTTTTCCTAATATCTAATCTAAATCTACCCTCTTTCAGTTTAAAACCATTACCTCTTGTTGTCTCACTACATGCCCTTGTAGAAAGTCCCTCTCCAGCTTTCCTGCAGGCCCCCTTTAGGTACTGGCAGGCTGCTATAGGGTCTCCCTGGAGCCTTCTCTTCTCCAGGCTGAACAACCCCAACTCTCTCAGCCTGTCTTCATGGGAGAGGTGCTCCAGCCCTCTGATGATGTTTGTGTCCCTCCTCTGGACCCACTCCAGCAGGTCCATGTCTTCCCTGTGCTGAGGACCCCAGAGCTGAACGCTGTACTGCAGGTGGGGTCTCATCAGAGTGAGTAGAGGGACAGAATCCCCTCCCTTGACCTGCTGGCCACGCTGCTGGTGATGCAGCCTAGGATACGGCCGGCTTTCTGGGCTGCAAGTGCACATTGCCAGGTCATGTTGAGCTTCTTGTCAACCAACACCCCAAAGTCATCCTCCTCAGGGCTGCTCTCACTCCATTCTCCACCCAGCCTGTATTTGTGCTTGGAATTGTCCCAACCTGTGTGCAGGACCTTGCACTTGGCCTTGTTGAACTTCATGAGGTTTGCACAGGCCCACCTCTCAAGTCTGTCAAGGTCCCTCTGGATGGCATCCCTTCCCTCCAGCATGCCCAGTGCACCACACAGCTTGGTGTTGTCAGCAAACTTGCTGAGGGTCCACTTGATCCCACTGTCTATGTCATTGATGAAGATATTAAACAGCACCGGTCCCAATACCCACCCCTGGGGAATGCAACTCATCACTGGTCTCCACTTGGACCTTGAGCCTTTGACTGCAACTCTGAGTGCGACCATCCAGCCAATTCCTTATCCACCGAGTGGTCCACCCGTCAAATCCATGTCTCTCCAATTTAGAGACAAGGATGTCATGCAGGACAGTGTCAAATGCTTTGCACAAGTCCAGGTAGTTGATGTCTGTTGCTCTTCCCTTATCCACCAACACTGTAACCCCGTCATAGAAGGCCACCAAATTTGTCAGGCATGATTTTCCCTTAGTGAAGCCATGTTGGCTGTCACCAATCACCTTATTTTCTATGTGCCTTGGCATAGTTTCCAGGAGGATCTGCTCCATGACCTTGCCGGGCACAGAGGTGAGACTGACCAGCCTGTAGTTCCCCAGGTCTTCCTTTTTTCCTTTTTCAAAAATGGGGGTTATGTTTCCCCTTTTCCAGTCAGTGGGAACTTCACCGGACTGCCACGACTTCTCAAATATGATGGATAGGGGGTTAGCCACTTCATCTGCCAGTTCCCTCAGGACCGTAATTATGTTATTATTAACTTTCACATGGTGTTTCTTGATAAACAGCAGCAAACAGAGGGCTGCTGGTGCTGAAGAGACAGGAATAAAAAATACTTAAATAAATAGAACTGTTTATCAGCACGACTTTTCATGTTAGTAGTACAAAACCTGTCGGCTATGCAAGTAAGTAGGCAGTGTTTTCCAAAACACACAAGCACAACATAGGACCTGAGTGGTTCAGATGCCAGTGGGATGGATGCACAGGACATGTTTTTCCATTAAAGTGCTACTGATGCAAGAAGGGCTAGCGAGGCTTTCGGCCAAGGCGCAGGACAGATGGACAGACTTCACTGCTGCTCCTGTCCCTTGGTCCAGAATTACTGAGCAATTTGTTACCTTCTCTGTGCCCCAGTTCTTCTTCTGTAAGCGTAGGTTGTATGGACTTATCCCTGGCTTTATTTTCTTTATTCACTGAAATTGTAATTGGGCTCTAAAATATAAATCTTTATTGAGAAACAATAGCTATTGATGTTAAAAATAACAAGATTGTCTGTTTCAAGATTCATTATCTTCTTAGAGTTGCCAAAGTGCAATTTAATCGATAAGTCGAGAGGTAGAAACCCTTGAAAACAAAAGGAAAGAAAATCTTTTTTAGCATTTAAATTTTGTATGGAAGGAAAGCTAAGGTGTTTTCAGTTTTTCAATTGATTCTAAAATATTTTTTCAGGGTTTTTTTATTTAATCAAACAAAGTATTATGAAAAAAAAAATCAGCCCTGGTTTTTTGTGATGTCTTACTCCAGATAGATGTTTTTAATGATGAATTGCACGAAGAGTGCAGATTCAAACCCACCTGCAGGAGCATCTTTGTCTGGATGCTCATTTGAAGGACCGTAAAAAAGGGAAAAAATATTATATTCCCCAAAGAAAAGCATATCCACTGGGAAACCTAAACTCTTTGAGAAGTTCTCAGGTGTCCCGACCATTCCCAGCATTTTCCTGCCTGGCCTCTCTGCCGGCAGCTCTCCAAGGTGCAGGGCATCTCCAGCGTGCCCGGTGCAGCGGAGGAGATGGTGGGGGGTACCCGGTGCCCCGTCCCACTGCCGCTCAGGGCTGAACCCCTGGGCAGGGACCTGCTGGCTGCCTGGCCACGCTCCCACCCTGGCACTGGGCTGGCACCAGTGCTCCCCAGCCTGCCACTGGCACCGGCACCAGCACCAGCACCGGCATCGGCCCAGCCGCGCTGTGGGGAAGAAGCAGCCCTGAAAACCAACGCCTGCCTCTCATCCCCATGAAGGAAGAGACGTGGGTGCACAGCCGTTGTGGAGGAGGTATAAGGGATGCTTAGCTTGATTGAGAAAGGTTAATTACATGTGAAATGAGACTGGGATTCAGACTATGTTTGCTCTAGATTTTGTGTAATGTTATATCAACATTGGGATTCGCTGTTATTCTATTAACAAAATAAATTCATTTTGTTTGGTTTCATTTTACTGTTGTTTTAATCCCACTGAACATTTATACTGTTATTTAATTTTACTAAACATGTGTGGATAGTAAAATACCTACAGAATTAAACTACCCAAGGATATTAAAGTGATCCAGTTCTCATAGAGATTTGATCTGCTAATTAGCCACACCAATTTTATGGATCATTGCAGCGCACTTAAAATGTATTGTTATATGTTCATAATCTTTTCTTAATGAGCTTTTATTGAGAGCACAGGCCAGCTTCGGTGCAATGTTCAACAGAGGGGTTTTTTCAAACCCTGTGTGCCTGTGCTTGGTTAATCACAGCGCAACACTGCAAGAGAAACCTCCGGTGAAGAGTTATTAAAATGCAACCTTGCATGAGGTACTCTGGGTGATTTGGGGTTGGCAGAGCAGGAATGGGGGGTCCCCTGGCCCTCAGGGCACAGAGGGTGGCCCGGCCGGGGCAGAGGGGCAGCACCCCCAGAGCCGCACAGGTCCCAGAGCAGCCCTGCTTTGTCCTGTGCTTACGGGAGGGAGGAAAACACGTTTAAATCCAGCAAAACACGAGCACCTGGGAAGAAGCAGAACTCAGGTCCCTTCTCGCCATCCCAGCCCGGCGCAGGAGCACAGCCCCGGGGCCAGCTCGCAGGAGATGCAGGATACGGCCCCGCCTGGGCTCTGAGCATCCCTCCTCGGTCTGCGTCAGGGCCCCGCGGCACCCCGGGTGGAGGAACGTCTCCAACAGCGGAGCGATTCCACGTGCAGACCAGTCGGTACTGCAGCTCTGAAGCTGTCCGTACACGATGGGATGGCTGGGACTCGCAGGAGAGCTGGGATGCTCTCACCTGTGGGTGGGTGCGCTCTGAGGACCGTGGATCTGCGCACCAGGGCTTGGGCCCCTCTCCATGGTCCAGTCCCTCAGCCGTCGGCAGCGGAGCAGAAATCCAGCACCAGCCCCTCAGCAGGAAGAACTGAAACCAGATTTAACCTTTGTTACCACCAAGTGTTAAGTTTGTCCTAAATATGCAAGAATTCGATTTAGGAGAATGCTGAAGGTTTGTCGTCCCTCACCAAGGAGGGAGTTGAATGAATGGGGTGTCCCAGCACCAGTGGGTTAATTTTTGGCCAGCACAACTCGCAGCTCCCCCATCCTGGAGCCATCCGGGCAGCAAGCCGTGGCCCATGGGGTGTCTGACCCCGCTTTGGGCACCCAACAGCTTTGTGCAGCCCCGGGCAGACGTGAGGGGTGAGGCAGTACTGAGCACTTTTGGAGCATCTTTTGGTGACATTACAGATGCGTCTCCACCACCCAGCACGTGGCGTTCCCCTCCCTGGCTCCCCAACACGCTCTGTGCTTGTGACTACTCTAATTAGTGAGAGGCGAAGTGCACTCCTGGGGGGACCCAGCCCCCAGGTCTGCGCAGCCGCAGGGGGACTCCTGGCATCAACTTTCTTCCCACGGTCCCAGCAGCGCCTGGCTGCGGCCGTGCCAGCTGTGCCGCAGGAACACCCTCCTGCACCGCTGCACAGCCCTGCTGCCCACAGGCAGCACACCTTCATGTCTGCACATCTGCATGTCCACATGCCTGCACACCCGAGTGCCCGAGGGCAGGGTGGGCTTTGGGAGCCGGTCACTCTCTGGAAGCCACCTGCCCTGCTCCGGCCGGCACGTTGCCTGAAGGGCAGTGTCAGCTCCCCTTATCTCCAGCCCAGTGTGGCCGTGGCTAATCCCTCCTGCTTACATGTGGGGTCACTGGAATTGGAGATTATATCCTAAAAAACAGAGGTAATTGGGTCACTTTTTGAGGCACAGGGTTCTGAGCAAATGTAGGGATCCCTGAGAAAGCCGAGGGAAGGAAGTGTCACCAGTCCAACGAATGGTTGCTGTGTCCTGTGAATATGTTCCCCATGGGTCTGCCTAGTTTTGGGTGGCCTCCAGTATTCCTCCGGGGTGGCAGAGACTGGGAGAAGCGGTGCCCCAGCAGGAGACACAGTGGCACATGCCAGTCCCGGGTCCTCGGTGATGCCCAGGGCTGAGCTTTGCTCCAAGGTGGACACGGCTCTGGCACGGCCACCCCAGGGATGCGAGCATGAGGGAGAGCTGCGACGATGCCGGGGCAAGCGCAACCCACCGCTGCTCCTGGGGGTCCCAGCTGTCCCACCCCTGCCCCAGCCCCGGGGGCTTCTGTGGTCCTTGTCCCCATTGCCGTTGAGGGGTTGCTACTTAATTAATTAGAGACAAAAGAATTGGGAGCTGAGGAGTGAATCGTAGATCACGGCGTGTGCTGTTCGGCGCTGGCACGGGCTCATTTAACAATTCAAGGGTCACTACCTGCAAAAGTGAGGACACAGCTTACAAGCGCGCGGATCCAGCCGGTTACAATGTGCGCATCGGGATAATGAACTTAAAACAATCGTAATTAGCAGGCCGAGACAAAGGATTAAAATTAAAAATGAATGGTGCGGTGCGTGCAGCTTGCTTGTAAAACAGCACTAAGCCAACTTAATCCATTTTAATTCAGCGCGGGGCCCGGGGTGCGAGCGCGGCGGCGCGGGGTCGGGTTCAGCTGCTGGGGAGGCGCGATACATCAGCCGGCCGCGGTCCTCGCGGTGCGATAACGCCCGGGACGTCTGCGGGGAAGGCGCCCGCCGGCGGGCGTCCCCGGGGAGCGGGTGTCAGCCGTGTCCATCAGATGCCGGGGTGGCGGGGGGGGAGCGGGGCTCCCTGCTATTGTGCCACAGTTGTCATTGACTGATCAGGCCTTTTAAGTGCGCTTTCAGAGTCAATGAAACCACCTGAATAGATGAAAGGCAGACAGCTCCTGACAAACAAGGGGCTGCGGAATATTCATTGTGCATCTGCGAGGGAAAGATTAATGTATTAGAAATTAAAATGGGCCCGGGACGTATGATCTTGCTCTAACACTTGGCCAGACCTGTGTCACCCACCGCGAGCGCCTGAAGTCGGCAGACAATCCTGCCAAGGTAGCGGGGAATCATTAAGCATCCGGCTATTGTGCGCGGTGAATAATAAAACTTTCCCCCTATTCTTTGCCCGGAGCTGACAATGAATAATTCTGGAGCTATTTGCAATGTTAACAGCACCTATCTTGCCCATCCATTCCTTTACGATAAGGATGGAAATATGCATTTCAACAGTCTGCACAGATAGTGATTCACAGGCGCTTCAAAGGACACCTGCCACTCAAGTGAAGGGCTGTCAGTCTCCCACCGCTGACGCTGCCAGGAAAATGGCGAAAAAGATTATCTGCACTTTATTTCTTTTTTCCTCCGATTATAACACTGTTACATTTGCCATCAACTGACAAGTGATTTACACTCGCAACTGTAATGTGTTTAAGCTAGAAAAAGCTATTCTCTTAGGCAGCCCTTATTCTTTCAAGGTTTACAACTGTATCAAATATACTATCGCAAATGTGATCTCGACCATACAGAATGCCATTATGGGAGATATTAGAAGCGTTTAATCTGTTTGCTAACATAAAGGTGACATTGATAAAGCCCTAGCTTTGACGTCAGGACCCAGCCAGCTCAGCCTATTTTTAAAAACCAGCAGGGCAGCTGCAGTTCTTAGGGGTGTGCCTGGAGGGTCTCCAAACTTCGCCACACCAGGCGCTGGGAATGGATACCGCTCGCTGGGAGTCTTTTTTTTCTGGAAGAGGGGTGAGTCTGGAGGGTGTCACCATGGTCTCCTGCAAGCAAACAGGTGGAAGACAAATGAGGGTGTACACTGGCTCTGAGTGTCCGTGTTAAACTGGAAGATGTGTCCTGGTGCAGAGATCTCAGGACAAGGCTGCAAGCCTCTCTGGTGGGCAAGTTCCCAGCGGTGGGGACTTGTTGTGGACAAACACGTAGACACCAAACGGCCCATGGTTCCCCTGGGAGCGAAGTGTCCCACGGCTCTGCCATGCAAGCAGAGGTGTCGGGGTTGTCCCTATGTCCCGCTTGTGCCCCAGGACCCCCCGGGCAGCGGGCGAGCTTTCAGACACATACCCTTGGGCATAGCCAAAAGCAGAGGCAGATGGTCCCCGAGTCCTGCTCCTGCACCGCGGGTCTGGCCACGAGGGCAGCGCGTCCATGGGAAATGGGCAGAGCTGCAGGGATGTGTGCTCACATGAGCTCAGCTGCGGGATCTCCGGCACCACCGCTCCTGCAGGGCCTGACCTCCCCCCACAGCCCCTTTATCCAAAAAGCAGCCGGAGGGGTCAGCCCTGACACCCAGCACAGCCGACCCCTGCAGCGATACCTGCCCGGCTAGCCGAGTGGCACAAAGGGAGAGCAAGCGGTGAAACGGTACGGGAAGGTTTGGAAGGCCCCGAAGACTTCAGCACAACCCAGGAAACCACCACGTGCATCATGCGCCTCAGTCAGCTCTCAAAAATGTGGGTCGATGAGGTGGGTCAGGCTGTGGCACTTGGCGGTAGTTCATACTTGGGACGAGGTTTTTTTGTTCAGAAGTGGCAACACGGGTGCTGCTGCTCCCCTTCGGCACCCTCCCTTGCACTCCTTGCTGAGCTCCAGTCCCAGCTCCCCCCCCGGCAGCCTTCGTGCCCGGGGCCACAGCAGGACGGCAAAGCCATCCCGGTCACCCTGCAGACGGACGTGGGGATGGCCACGGGGTCGCTGCCCCGCCACGTGCTCTCAAGGAGGTTAAATGCAGCTAAATACCACCATTACAGAGGGTGTGTCTGTAGAACAGTTACAGCTTCTCAAATGCACACACATATTTGTATATTTATAAAATAAGCTTTTTTTCCCAAGCGTTGGCAGCCAACTGGTTGGTACCTTGCCCCTTCACCCCCCAGCCCACGCAGAGCCAGCTCGGGACTCTTCCACCTCGGAGACGCACGGCTCCCTGGGCAGCCACCGGCCCTTCCAGCAGTTCAGTAGCTGCTTTTGCTCCGCTCTGGGTTCTCCCAGGGGAAAAAAACAAACAAGCAAAAAACCCAACCACTCTGTTCACATTTATCTTAAATATTTTCCAGATTATTTGCTTCGAATTCTTCCTCCACAATCTTCCTATTGTGGCGTTTAAGCGGACTCCCCAAGCAGCGAGGCTCTGCTTCATGAATGTTCACTTTCTTTCGGCACCAGTCGGCAGAAATACCGGGGAGTGACTCAGAGCTGCTGCGGCTGCACTCGAGTTCTTTCCATTGCAGGAATAATTTTAGTTCAAGAGGAACAAGCGCTGATGTGCTGTGTGCCCTGTCCGGCACAATTCCCCACCGCGCCCACAGTCACCAGCCACGCCGAGCGCTGGACGAGGGCTTGGGGATGGGCAGCGCCTGGCCACAAAACACCCCCAAAACCTGCCCCGGTCCGTGTGCTCGCGGCGGGTCCGTGTCGGCAGAGGCAGGGCGGGCGGGAGCCTTGGTGTGCACGCAGCGGTGCTGAGCGCGGACGGCTCCTTTGGTGCTGGCACCGAAGCATCGCCAGAGCAGCGCTGAGCATCATGGCCTGGGCAGGGTCCCGCGTCCCACTGCTGCCACTGGGACATACTGCTGAAACTCAGCTGTGGCTGAACCCGGGGATAATGAAACACGGATTAATGAGCAATCTGGTCTGATCCCAGGAAATGGGACAATTTGGAAACAGGGTCCTGCAAGACCCCTGCGGCTTGCAAGAGCTGAAGCTGTGCAGGACCTGTGCCGGTGCCCACGGGAGCCCTGCCAAGGCTGCTGGAGGCAGGGCAGGGGCTGGGGCTGGGGCTGGGGGGGGCACCCAGCACGTCCCCGCGGACCGCTCCTCTCCCCAAGAGCCACCATACTCATGCAAGACCCAGATGACTCCTGTGCTGGACAAAGCGGGTATTTTCTGCCTTGCTCTGCAGCACGGCACTGTTGACAATACCAATGCTGGAAATACTGACTCACAGGGTCTAATTTGCAGGCAATGTTCGTGCCTCGCTGCCCCCGCCGGGCGTTGGTGTCCCCCGCCAGCAGCCCCCGGGCACAGCCCCGCAGCCCCCCGTCTTCGCCAAGTGCACCCCAGCCGCAGCCAAGCCCCAGTGAACATCCTGCCTTTTTCCAACAGCTCCACACAAGGATTTTCCCAAGTTTCCTCAGTGTCAAATCCAACCCACCCATCATTCATGCAGGGCTGCTGCCTGCCCTCTGGCACCTTGCATCTGCAATTAAGTCCGTTCTCCATTTTGCCACAAAAAGTGGTAAACATCTTGTTTTCCAGGGCCAGCCGAAGCAGAGGGAAGATCAAATTTAGCCACTAGTGACTCCCTCGTGAATGTATGGCTGCTTCTTGGTTTACGCACTAAACTTTTAAAATCAAATAAGGGGAGGGGAAACACTCTGAAATGAAGAACAGGCATGCTCTTTACAAACAGGCAACAACAAAATCCTCGCTGCAGTCCGCAGGTCACTTTCTGGCTGATGACAAAGCAAAAATGCAAGCGACAGCGGCAATCGTAGCATCGAGTAGCTAAACGACACAGTTTCTCGTGCCGACTGTCGGCTACCTGGTGGCTGGGCTCCCAGTCCCAGTCCCAGCTGGGATTTACACCCCGCACACGATTTCCATGAGCCTCCCAAGGTCATTTACGTTAACGATGGGCAGGGCAGAGTCGCCCTCTGAGCAGAACAAAGATGTTTTTAAAATGCCATTGCTCAGGGGAAAAACGCCAACGCGGGAGAGAGGGAGTGGGAGAGGATCTCCTGAGCTGGAGGACGCAGCAAGGTCCCACCAAGATACGGTGGAAATCTCTCTCGGGAGAAAAATGCTAATACCAACCTGACTCCCTTCCCTCCTGCACCTTGGTTTTAGGATGCGCTGGGAATATATTTGCTATTAAATGATCTCACGCAGTTTGCAGCAGGCTATTCTCTTTGCTGATGGTAGTTATTTCTAATGTAGCCAAGAGGACTGGAGGGGAACTATTAAGATATTAAAAAGCCAGTGAAAACACAGTGTCTGCTGCACGTTTTTTAAAAGTAGAGCACAAGTCAGCCCTCAAACTTGCAATCTATTTGCAAGCAACATCTGCACTGAGATTGGAGCACACTTGTGCACGTTGCAGGGGTGTGGGATCAGGGTCATGCTTGCAGGGATGGTAAATGACATCTTAGCGCTTCATATTTATTCTCTCTCAGTGACTTCCATATAAAATTTGCTCAGACTAAAAGTCAGAGCCAAAGTTTTATGACTACAAATGCTGCAAACTTGACCTCATACCTGAAGAATCATGCGGCGGTCCTTCTGCTTTGTACATTGCCAGCTGTAAAGATTTGAGAATCAGGACCAGTCAATTTCATTGCTAATTCATGAGAGGGAAGGAAATGCAATTTACTCTCCTCCATCACAGCCAGATTTTGCTTTTGTGATTGCAGTCCGTGAGGGATGACTCATTTCTCTGCTGAAGTCGACATGTAGGGAATGTCACGGCAATTTCTGCGACCCTGTGCCAGAGGGACAGTGAGGATCCGGGGCGAGTGTCCCTGCTCCCAGCCAGGGGAAGCGGACCCGGCGCAGCTCCTGCTCGCACACCCGAAGGTGAGAAGCATCCTGAGATCCAAAGCAGGATCGGCACCGGGGGCCAGGAACTTCTTCTTCATGTCTCTTTTCCGAATATTCATCAATTTAATAGGAAAGCTCAGCGCCGTCTGTGTTAGATACCTCGCACTTGTTTCTAGCTTGGGGATTTGATTTAGATTTTTGGTTTTTCCCAGAGAAGTTCCTGGAACATTTTCATTTTTTTCCACACTAAAGCTGAATGCAGAGAGCAGTGTAGGACCAAAGGCCTCAAGACAACTGAGGACATTGTTCCGAATATCCCAAAACTACTCTTCATGGGGTCCTCTGGGAAACCAGTGTCTAACGCCTCAGTTTTCCCAGAACCAGGTCACACTCCTGCTCCACAAGAAGAAGTATTTCTAGCTGTGTGAGTGACCAGTAGTTGTGAAAATACTTTGTATTTTTATTTTTGTTCTCACATTTGATGGAAGTCCTGGCAGAAGGTGCGGCATTGCCTGGCTGTGTCCCAGCACCCCAGGGTGCACGTTCCCCTCCCTCCTATTTCGGCGTGTTGTTCCCTCTGGTTTGGAGCCAAAGAAGCCAAGGCAGATCACAGTCCATGCCAACGCCATCCCTCCTCTCTGTGGCAGAGGCACATCCGTGATCACCACCGGGAAGGTCACTGGGCAGGCACAGCTCTGCTCGGACCTCTTACAGCAGGGACTGCAGTTTGTTGCAAATGCTGCATAAAATTTTTGCGATGTCAAAATTTCGTTTTTCCTAAAGTTGAATTGTCCAATTTTCTCGTGTGGAGACTTGTGAAGGTTACTTTCAAAATATGGCATTTTCCAAAACAGTGAATTTTCATCCTCCTGGATGAGAGGGTTGAATTTTCTGCTGGAAGTGATATTTTGAAACAACCTTTTTATCTTTGAATATTCTCAGCAAAATATAAAAAATAATAGTCTAGTCTTTTGTGTTTCAGTGGCTTTGGCAAATAATGAGCATGTACGCGCGCCGCCCCTGTTCACCAGCAGCACCCTGTGCCGTGCCTGCTGCCGGCGGACCTCCAGCCCCCCGCTTCCCTGCAGCGCTTTCCTTCAGCGGGAATGGGTTCTCACTGCGGAAAACTCTGCCGTGTGGAACGAGACACCTGCATCGTGTTTCTGACAATGAGAACACGGAGTGGCATTGCTAAACCAAAAAAACTGAGGATGCAAAAAAGTTACTGGTTTCCTTCCCTTTTCCTTTCTTCCTTCCAAAATCAGGGTCCTGATGCAGCCACTTTTTCAGCAGATCAGCCTGAAACTAGTTTTAACTTCATCCTGCAGTGGCAGATCCTCCTTCACACGAGCGAGCGAAGCCGGGACGCAGAGGTTCCCGTGCTCCCAGCAGTTCCCCACCTCCAGCCCTTAGAGCTTACCCACTCTCTTAGTTAGGACCGTAGGTTTGTTCTGACCCCTCTTTTTTGGGAACGGTGCCCTGTAATTGTCACTGTGGAGTTTAACTGGCTGGATGAGGCCTCATCAATAAAAGGCTGCGTTGTTGGGTCGCCTGGATCTTGTTTCTGTGTCCCTCCCACAAAGCAGCGTATAATCAATCCCGTTATGCAGCAGAACTAAAAGGGAAGATGCTGTGAATCAGGGTGGAGCTGCGCCGATGGATGTGAATAAAGTGGATTTTGTTCTGAGGAAGCGATATTCTTAAGACCATCTCTTTGACCTGTAAACAGAGGTTACAGTCCCCACGCAGAGCCAGGTTTTTGCAGACCCCTTCCCCGGCTGGGTGCCTGCGGGACGTGGGAGGTTTCTGCGTCGCCGGCTGCTCTCCCGCGACCCCCGGCGCGGGTCCCTCCGATGCTGCGCTGGACCGGCGTCTGCGGCCCACCCTTGGCAGCATCTGGTTGTATACAAACGTTTAGAGCAACGTGTGTTGTAGGTTACAAAAACACATAAGGATCCCCTTTCCAGCCGATTTATTCTGCTGGATGAGGGTAGAAAGCAATCTGTTTTATGTCGGTAGGTCTTAAGCTTAATAGAAGAGTGAATTCAGCCTCCATCCCACTAAATTATCTGGCAAGGGCTGAACCCTATTTTTCTTTTGAAGAAGAACAAGGGCGCTGAAATAATTTGTGGATCTGGGTCCCTAATATTAAATAATTCTTACCATTTAAAACAGTTTTTGTAGGAAATATTTTATAGTTAGAGAAATAGTTTTTGACATTTTGGGGGGGAAAAGAACAATGGACCGTTTACAGGTCTACACAGTAGATTAATGAATCTAATTGAGTCTGTAGGGAAATGCTTCAGTTTAACTACTGGAACTAATTTATACATTCACTACATCGTAATAAGTCAATTTAAGTTTCTGGAAATAAAACTGGATATCCTGGGTATAGATTTGAACTATAAATTTCTGCAAGAAAGGAGTCTGTGTGTTCATTATACATTGTAAAATTACCATATGGACCTGTCAACACTTCTTAGCACAGCTTTGTAATAATGTCATTTAGTTTAACATTGTAATGTGCCAACTGAATTAATGCGTATGACACAATGAATGCCTCCCAACCGCTGGTTCTGGGGAGGTTTGCAACTTTTAAAAGATGTTTCTCATGCAAAAGAGTTTTGCCTGTATTTGCACAGCTAATATCTGGCCTTTGATGGGGTATTATCAGCATTAATGAGTGTCAAAGAACTGTTCAACTCCCAGCAACTACTTCTGAGTTTCAGGAATGGGGATCGGTGTGTTGCAAATGCAACTAAATCCTAATTACCGTTAGTGGGACACAGTGCCGGTGCTCCTATTGCCAAGCTGCGTCCGACATCACGTATTTTTCCTCTCACTGTCACTGCTGAATTTCTCTTCCCTTCCACTGTTATTTATGGCTCCGCGCTGTGGCTCTGCTGTTGGCCGCACTGGCCATATGAAAGACGCCCGTTGTTCTGAATTATTTTATGCTTGCTACACTTCTCATTCCCCACTTTCTATAACTTGCTCATAATACCCTTTTCATTCATCCAGCCAAAAAATAGAAGTCCTCGGCAGTAAATGAAGTCAGAGACAATGGCGGTGCACTCCCATTCCCTCCTTCTGACGAGTTACTGGGGGCACTGGTGCTGCTGCCTGCGGGGAAGAGCGCAGAAACACGTTTCAAACCAGACCCTGGGCTTCTCGGCCAGACCCGTGTTCGGATCCCAGCCCCGTTTGGAGGGGCACAGCCACCCACCGTGGAGCTGCACCTGTGGGGTCGGGTGCCCGCCAGCGTTTTGGGGGAGGCAGCGCAGCCCGTGGGGCTGCAGTCCCCCGCGGCGCCCCCGCTCCTTGCCCGGGCTGGTGCCCACTCGCCAGCGCGCAGTCCCTATCCGGGCAGCGAGGGACGGCGAAGGCACCTGAGCCGTGTCCCCGTGGCAGAGCAGCCGGGTCAGCCCCCACTCTGACCCCCCGCTTGCCAGCCAGCCCGTGCTCCCAGTAAGAACCCCCTCTGGGATCGCGCTCGGCTCCTGGAGGCTTGAGAAGCTATCAGCTATCAGCTCGCACGGTGTGTGGCAGCTGGGGCATAGGCAGGACAATCCCGGCTCAGGGGAAAATTCCCTATTGTGTCCAACACCCGAGTCCTGCCTCCGGCCCGGACAGAGAGTTCCCGTGGCGGGAGTTAGGATGGAAACGCAGAGACAGCCCTAATTACCGAAGCTCCCTGAAGGCTGCAATGAGACGAGGATTGAAGGGAAACTCCTTTTGCAAATCTGAGGAGCGATCCTGCAGCGCTGACCTCACTGCCGCTGGAGTGGAGGGGAGTTTCTCCTGAGGATGCTCTACACAAATCAAGCAGCATTTTGCCCTTTGTCCTTTATTTGTCTAATTCTTTTATTTCATCCCCTCCTCCCTACGTCTACCAGCAGCCTCGCTGAAGTGACACTAGAGATTTCATAAAATATTACGGCATTTGGCTGGATGAGGGGAGGGGAGGTGGGCTGCTGCTTAAAGGTGGAAAAAAATAAACTTGCTAATCTCCCTGTAATTGGGCTATAGGCATCAAAGTGTGAAAGCTTTCCACTCTCTTCACTCGTGATGGGCACGGCTGCCGTTTGCCTGAGCAGCTCAGCCCCGGAGCAGTACCGGCATCGCTTACCTGCCAGTGGAGCCGGCCGCCTGGGCTGGCTGCTGGTGTGCACAAGCTGGAGAGATGCTGCCTGATTTCCCTCAGGATGCGGTCTGAAAGACTAGTTGAATAACTAAAAACCCTACCTCAGTGAATTAGCTGAACGGGCTAATCCCCACAAATGGATAGGATTTAGGATTTGATTCTCGGGTTCTTATCCAATTGCACAAATCTGTGTAGACCCAGCCACGCCGGAGCTCCCGAGCCACGCGAGGAGGTCGCAAAATGCCGGGTAAGCGCTCAATGCCAGCGGCTCTGCAGGCGTCAGATGTACCAGAGTGCTCCGGCTTGGAATGAGTGTGGTGAAACATACCCATTTTTTGTAATTAAATATTGTAACTAAGGTTTCGCATCACTAATTACATATTAAAATCCAGTAGTTATTTACATTTCTGCACTCTGATTTCTACTTAAAGCTATAACGGTTAATGTCACTACTTATGCAAACCTGATGGCATCTGCCTATAAAAGGATGATTATAAAAGATTAGCGCCTTACCTATAAATTCATCTCACTAATAAGCAACACGCTCATGATTGAAAGTCAAAGAGACTTTTGAAAGTAGTTAGATGTTTTATTTCCTTTAAAAAAAATTATCTGATGACAATGAAACAAGTGCTTGAGAACAGCGTGTGTGTCAAAAGTATTAGAGTGCCGTGCGTTCGATAATTCTGGAAAGAGTGATAAATAGCGGATCCTCAATTACATCTTTGCTTTATTCCCCAAGTGACTTGTATTTTGGTTGATATACAGTCAATGTGATTGCAGTTGTTTCCCAATGCAAGGAAAATGCCCTTCATGAAAACATTATTAATTACACGGAGCTGTAATTGTGGGGAATGCTGTGGCGGCTGGCAGGGAAAGAAGCGCCTTCGCGCAGAGCGACGCGGTGCCGGCTCCCGATGCCCGTGCCCTGCGTTCGCTGTTCCCTGCCGTCGTGAGAGGCAGCGAGGGCCTCGTCAGCGCGGACCGGAGGGGATACGGGGGGGGAGGATCATGCCCAGCTCCTTGGGACCCCCCCGCAGTCCTCTAGCCCTGGTAGCTGCACTGGGATGACAACCTCGATGGAGAAGCCCCCCAGTCTCTGCCGGCTCTGAGCCAGTCCACATAAGCCGGTTCCACCCGGGCAGCCCTTTCTCTCCCCAGACGCTTCCCCAGGCAGGCTTCGAACGTGTTCCTCACCCGCGGTTTCGTCCTCCGCTGTGCCCAGGTGAAGCGTCTCCCGTGCTGGCAGGAACGCAGGGCAGCGGGGCTGTTCCGCACCTTCGTCCCCCGTGGGACAGCTTGGCCGGAGCTCCGGGGGCACAGCCCCTACTGAAACCGGTTTGGCTCTTCTTGAAAATGCCCGCTCGCTGTGTCCATAAAACAGGTTTTTCCATTTATCGTATGGCCCTTGTTTTCCTTTAATAAACCTGTAATTGTACATGCTCACGGATATTTGCTGTGCTTCACGCTTTGACATCTCCTGCATGAACCTTATCCAGGTTAAGAGAGGTCACTAGTCAGTAATGATTTCCCAAGAGCCCAAAACCAGAATCTATTTTTTTATTTGGAATATCTTTTATTTAATTAACCACCAAATCAGGCAGACGGTGTTCCCTGCATAACCTACCGGTATAGGAAATATTTCAGTGAATTCCCAACAGGAGAATTTCTCCCTCCTGCAGCGAAGCCGCCCGCTGCGTGTCGCAGGCAGTGCCCACAGCACCAGGCTCTGGGCTCCTGCTTCCTTTCCCCCCTCTTTTCCTCTCTCTCTTTTTAATTATGAAAATCAAGGAACCCATAATTCCCATGACAGCTGTGACTACATTCAGACTTAACCATAAACTATGCAGCAAATGCTTGGTTTGTAGAAAATCATGTTCTATAACATATGTTTCTCATTATAGGGTAAATTTGCAGAAGAATAAGGCTTGTTTCTTCTGCAGGGGCAAAGCCAAGCTATGCATTTCTTGCTACCTGCTTTGCACCTGCAGCCCAGTGTTTGGAAGCGCAAAGACCAAGACTCACTTTTGCAGTGCAGCTGGAGGAGCAGCTCCTGCCTGCGTGTGTCTGTCGCACACTCACCCCGACGGCACGTCTGCATGACGGGCAGCTGGTGGTACTTGCAGTGATGAATGCACTGGGAGTAAGGCAGCACCATCATTTGTTGGTGACAGAGGAGACATTGCCTGGGAACACCGTGGTGGAATCACTGGGGTTAGTGGGAGATGAGGGTTTCTGTGCTTCCCCAGAGCCGACCTGTGCCCGCTCGGCAGGTCCCTGTCTTTGCAAGGACAGGGACAGGCAACTGCCCCGAGCTCTCCCTCTGAACCAAACCCTTCCTCTCCCGGCCTGAGGAGGAGGCACCACTTCGCAGATATTTCAGTGCGAGGTGGTTTGCCCCAAAACTCTTTCTAAAGTTACCAGGTCAAAGCCTGCCTTGGCTTCAGCAGCCCCTTTGCCCCGTTGCCCCACTGCTGGTGGCACTGACCAGACCCCTTTGGACACCAGCACCTTCATCCTCGGACTTGTCCATACATATTTGTGCATGACATACAGCTTTAGCTGGCCATCCTGCTCAGTGCTGCTGCTGCCTGTGACCGTTTGCACGGCTCGCTGCACAATTTGGGCATTGCCCATGGCCAGAAGACCCCAGCGTGCTACACAGACCAGCACAGAGGTGCAGCTGGTGCCGGGGGTGCCCGGACCCCCCCGTCCCCTGCTCTGTCCCTTCACACCGCGGTTGCGTGTTTACAGGCTGCACCGTCTCCGGATTTGACTGTCCCCATCTGAAACGGGTGTGGGAGGAGGGGGTGGCTTTGCCCTCGCACAAAACTGCCTGGGTCTCTCGGAGTCTCCTGGAAGCCCCGGGACCGTACAGCAGGATTTGGATTGTCGCAGTGGGAACTGTCTCTCGACACGGCCCCGAAACCTCCGGCAGTCCCCTGTGCTCAGAAAGGAGGGCTGCAGCGGTGACAAACCTGCGGCGGCTGAGACAGGACTTCGGAAGGTAAATGTGGGACCAGAGGGAGGTTCATTCCCGTGTGAGCGGTCAGAGGTGGTGACAGCCCCGTGGAGATGCCGAGCTGCTTCGTGGGCTCGCTGGGCCGAGTCCCGGCCCTTCGCAGGGAGCAGCCCATGCTCCCCCACCCGGGTCCTGGGCCCCGGACCCCCCAGGAGCTCATGCTGCACCCACGGCTGGCTCATGTGCAGCTAGGCAGGGCTCAGCTTGAAAGTCCTCCTCCGTCTCCGTCCCCAAGTAAAGAACACTTCCTCCCCCTCCTGGCTGCTCTGATTTCATCCTTCCGTGGCATTAAGCGTGTACTCCTGCTCTCCCATGGTCAAATCTTCTCATTTCAATTCCCTCCCCGCATCCATTGTCTCCGCCTGTCTCTGTCCAAAATGCCTCGCATCGTAAAAAGTTTGAAAAATTTAGCAGAAGCACATTGCAAGTGGAAAAGAGAGTTTCATGTTCGTCAAAATGGGTGCTGGCAGATTCACCAGCAAGAAAAATGAAAACAAAGTTCCCGTTTCATCTGGAACCATCGATCCGGCCCGAAGGGAATGCTGCACGGAGAGTTACTTCACGGCTCAGCCCAGGCGAGTGCTCTGCGGGACGTGCAGCCGTGCCTTTCCCGTCCCCTGCCTTGGTCTCTGGCCACCGGCCACCATCTTCCTTACGCCCTTCTCCCACCCTGACCCCACGGACCCTGCAGCCCTCTCCCACAGGCAGCAGTCGGGCAGGGGGCTACGAGCCCTGCTGCAGCCACTCCTGGGCATCACCTGGGGCTGCGCCTTCCCTCTTTCCAAAAGGAGAGCGCCCTGTACACCTGAGCATCTCTGCAACAGGCGCTCCTCTTTGTGAAGGACGCTTTCATTTGCGTGATGCTTCCGCTCAGTGGCTTCTGGCCGCGTGAAAACCTTGGCTTCCCTTTCAGTTTTAGGGGGAGCGTTTTGCTGCAGATAATTCTGTGGAGAAATGTGTTGCAAAAAAAGTTTAGTCATGGCGGTCCCTCTAAGATGCTGCAAAATGAGACAGCCCTCTGTCTCCTGCAACACCAGCAGAGTAAGTCTAGCCTCACAGCAGAATAAATCTAACCTCAGTCTACCTCGCGAGAGCTCTTGGGATAGCGCATTTGAGCTTCACCACTCCCTTTTTTCAGTTGAAATCTGTGCAGATTGGGATTAGAAATAAAGAAAAAGGAAACAAAGCATCAGGTGTGCAGAAGTGTGTTTTCTTGTACACATTATAAAATTGCTTCATTGGCTGTAAGAGCAGAGTTGCCATTAAGTATTAACTAGACAAGTATTAGCAATAGCCCATGTCACTGTTTTAAAGGAAATCAATATACAACATAAATGCAAAATCAAAAGGTTCTTCCCCTGATGGTATCATCTTACCAGCACCGAACAAATAAACACCGCAGTGTCTTTTACTGCTCCCCAGCCCCTTAACCTTTCTTGAATCACCCAGATGTTCCAAGACACACACGTTGGAGATCAGCATGGAGAACGGGCGGCTCGCCATGAAGAGCGACCTGCAAGCCGTACGTGGGTGGGCTCCGGCAGACGTGCTCCAGCCTTGGGCAGGACCAGCCCGAGACCCCGCTGGAGCCGGCCGTGCTTGATGGCTGCGGCACAGGGAGAAACACAATCACCCCAGCCCGGGCATCGCTGCGCAGCCGTGCACGGCCATGGGCATGTTTTGTAAGGATGAGTGGCTTTCCCGGTCTTACAGGCCATTTATTTCTGTACTTCTCCGGCGGGTGATGGTGTAATCCCAATGGCCTAAAGAGCAAAGCGCTTTACCGGCTGTATCTTCTATAGGCGGCTGTAGGCATGGGAGGGCTGAGCTGCCCCGGGCTGCCCCGCAGGACTGTATCCACGTGGAGCATCACGGAGGACAAGCCTCTGCTCCCACGGGTCCACGAGCACCACCCGAACAGGGGACAGCGGGGCACAAGGCCAAACATTGGCCATTACCAAAGTCCACCACCAAGCTGAGTTGAAGCAGATCTAATCTGGTTTTAATGACTAAGCCACGGGGGTGTGCTACCTCCCCTGGTAACTGCTCCATATGTTTAATTATGCTCGCTGCTAGGAAATTGCATTTTCTTTCAAGGCTGAATTTGTCTAACCTCAACTTCCAAGCATAACTTTAAGTGAAGAATGAAGATTATATTTTTAGGATGTGTGATCATTTGCTGGGGAAAAGCATACAGAACACATAACATATCAAGAGAAGTTGCCTCATTAGATTAATTAACTTGTGCAGGCGAAGCCTTACGCACCAGCTCTGGAAGGAGCGAGAGCCCTCAGCTGCCATCACTTCCCGGGGAGGGGGAGCGCCCGATGCTGCAGGAATATTCAGCTTCTCGCGGGCTTGCAAGGGCAAAGTCCAAAATCTGTGGCCCTTGTTTGCAGTATAAATGAACATATAGCTTTTCCTTCAGTCCACCCGGAACACATACAGAAAGTACATGCCCTTAAGGAACAGAAGAAAAGGACCCGTCCATGGGAAATCGTCCCCCGGGGTGCAGCCTGCAACGCCCGGTGCTGCCCGCAGCTCACCCTGAGGGATGGAGGAGCCGGCTCTGCCGCCCCTCGGGGAGGACCGCTGCCTGCAGAGCAGGGGGTGCCAGCATCTCCCGTGCCATCGGCTGCCGAGGTGGCGACCAGCTTCCCCAGCCCGCAGCCCGCCCTCTTCCCGTCCCTGAGTCTTATAATTCAATGTCAAGGGGGCTTATGTAATATTTAGGCGTGTATTACACTAAATTAATCTTAACATGAAAAATCTTTTGATTACATAGTATGTTTTTGTCATTGATTGATTAATTCATTTATTCATATAGTAATGCTATGTCCAACTTCTATTTATATTCAGTTGTAAGAGAAAGTTCCTATTCATGTCAGAGGAGATGAATTAAAACAGTTATCACTGGTATTTTCTAGCCTACTATTTTGTAAGGTCCCTTTACAATATGTACTTTCTTTCCTGTACAGGCTGCCTGCCATGAATCCGTACAATTCTCACCCTCCCTATGGCAGCCAAAGGGTCTGGACCCGAGTGGAGACACGGATGCCTCCCAGCACGGAGGACCGGGGAGCACAGGGAGCCAAGGGGAGCCCCCGCAGCCCAGGCAGCGTGGGCTGGTGCACCCCCAGGGAGAGGTCCGCTGCACACCCTCGCAGCAGAGGGGAAGGCTGAAGCCAGCGTGACGCCAGGTGGCCCACGGGACCGCGCCACCGGCACCCCGGCATCTCCGTGCCGCCCACTGTCAGTACTGCAATCTCCATTCCCGCGAAGCAATATTGCAGGGTTGAGCGATGAGAAAGGCTTGGTTGCCATGGCATGAGACTGACCTGACATGGGAGAGATTTCTTTTAATTTAAAAATAATGCTTAATTAATTGTAATTCTTTCATGGGCTCAACCGTGCCATTAAGGCAGAGCCTCCGAGGGCCCCGTGGGGCAGTTAACGACTGCGATGTGTGCACCCCCCAGCCCCCCAGCCCCAGCCCCAGGTCCCCTCGCCGTCCTTCCCAGTCACGACGAGTGCGGAGGGAGCGACTGGCTCCAGGGACGCATCTCCCACCCTCCATCCGCAGCAAAGCTGGGGGAGCCCGGCCCCAGCCGCTGCCCCTTGTCCCTGTGTCCGCACAGGACTGAGGATCAGCAGATCTAGCAGCGCTCGCCTTGTTCGCTAACAATAAGGCAGGCTAAAATTATCATCAATATGTTCTTTTAATTTCACCCACAATAATGAAGCCATTGGGAAAGTGGTTGTGTGCACACGAAATATACCTTCTGCTATTTATATGTGTTTTTCTAAATTAAAGGGAATATAAAATCGGTGAGAAATCAACTTGGAAACATTCCCCTTTTGGGGAGAACAAAATTTCACACCAAGCAATATTAGCGAGGAAAGGAAATCCCACCAAGGATCAGCTTCACACGTCTGGTCACCGCTGGCGATGGCAGCAGGACAGCCAGGGGTTCGGCAGCCGGAGCCTGTCGCAGCACCAGCCCCGCGGGCTCCTGGCACACGGGGTTCACAGCACCCGCCGGGCACGGGAGCATCCTGGAAAGCTGCGCCCGGCTCTGCCGGTGCTCGGCAGAGATGCTGGGGAAAGAGCAAAGGTGACGCAGGGCTGGGCTGGAAACCTCCCCTCAGAGGGCTGGAGGGTTTATGAAACTCGGAATACTTTGGCAAGTATCAGAGAATTCAGAGGTGGCTTTAGCTTCTCTAGAAGTAAAAATTCTCTTTCCCTCATCAGACTAAGACACCTGGACCGCAGCTAAAGCCAGGCCAGTCAGATTGCAAATGCACAAGTTTCTTACGTGGAGATAATTAACGACTGGAACAACATCCCTGGCGATATGAACAAGCCTCCATCGGGAAGGGCCGGGTGTTTCTCCAAGGCAATCCCGTCCCTGCAGCAGATGCTACAGCCTGCTGCGAGGCAAAAGCTCTGCCACAGATCCTCACAGAGAGGAGCCGTGGCGGGGAGGTGGTGGTCCCTCCGTGCCCGGCCAGCTGCAAGTCCCTGGGACAGAGGGGCACGTGTCCGGGTACCCGGCGCTGCTGCGTGGGTGCGGATGGAGCCGTCCCAATGCCCGGCCAGCGGCTGGGAGATTCCTCGCTGCTGGAAACTGGACTCTGCAGGGACATGGGTTACTGCCACGGAAAGCAAAGTGCCTGCTGCTGCGGTGTGTGCTCAGCGCAGGGCACCAGGTGACAGGAGGGTCTCTGATGGGCACCAGCTGATTAGCACCTGCAATTAGAGCCTCCCAGATAAGGATGGCAGTGAGGGCAGGCTTTCCTGGCTGCTGGGCAGGTCTCTGTGCTCTCCCACACCGCTCCTTGTCCAGCTCCCAGGGTCTGTGGGATTCAGAGCCTGCTTCTCCTCCCCGAGCCCAGCCGCAGGGTTGGTGCCCAGCCACGCACCAGGACCAGCAGCCGGAGGCACCGGTGAGTACGGGCAGGGCATGGCATGGTGTGTGTGCAGTCTGATTTTAACAGCGTTGCGCTTTGCCCTGCTCTGCCCTCTCTCCCTATCTTTGTACTTCTTACACAGGCACACAAACGAAATGTGCATGTGTACGTGTGAGAGAGCTTATTAATTGCTGCCGCCCAGGTTTGGAAGGGCTCCCTGCACTTGGGCTGTTGCTTTATGACCTGCAGTGGCCACCCAGCACCTAAGTGCACAGGGCTCAGACCCAGCTGCTGAGGAGCCGAATGGAGGCCACGTGTGCATCCCTGGGATGCAGCATTGCTCCGGGACTTCCCGCGCTGCCCTGCTGCAGTTACCGGCTCTGGGCATCCCTCTCCTAAGCTCTCCCGTAACCAAAGCCTTTTGGATATGGAGCAGAAGATAAGCAGCAATTAGTGCACTTACTAGCCTAATCTTGAACCGACTGACAGACGAGAGCTGTTGCAATGTTCCAGCAGATTCCCGTGCCAGGAAATCGAATCAGCTAATGAGGGCCTGGCTGCCAGCTTCTCCTCTTACTCTTCTCCCATGGAGGGGAGGCTTGTGTTTGAAACAGCTCTGCAGTGCTTTATCTGAAAGCTAGTGTTGTGGGTTTTACTTACATACACTTGATTCTGTTCATCAATATTTTACATATGCAGGTGTACATAATCTTCATTTTTATGCAAATCTCTCTGCAGCCAGACAGGTGCATTTCCTGATCTCTATTCATCATCAAGAAATCCAATAACTTGGCTGTGTACTTACATCTGGTTAGGGGTTGACCCAATGTGCACTTAAGCATGGATTTCAAATATGGGCAGCAGGGAAATAGCTTATTTCCCCCCTGGCCTTTATAAAATTAAATGCAAAACCCCCCAGTGTTAATGCAATGTTAATGTTGCAAGATTGAGCATTTAAAAGTCAGGAAATTCCATAACTTGAGGTTGCTCCAGAGATGCTGAGTTGATACATCGCCCATCCTCTATATGGGTTTTGTATACTTTAATGATAAATATTAAGCGATTAAATAAGCAATATTAAAATATTGCTAGTACTTCAGCAATACCAAAGGGAAGTCTAGCAGAAAAAACCCTGTGTCTACTAGGAGACCCTTGGAGATGTCCTTAGTACAGATACCAGTCTGACAAAAAGGTTTTGAAAAGGCAACTGGAGTTTTGACAAAGAGGCGTGTTTGGGGGCCCAGAGGTGTCTGTTCACTATGGTAATTTTGCATTTTTATTGCAGGAAAACAGCTCAAAGCCAGAGGCTTCGGGAAGGCACTGGCACACCGCTGCCCTTCATGCAGTCAGGGTGCCTCGTGGCCTTCGCCATCCCCTGGGCTGAGCCGCCCCTGCCACCCCTTGGATGGGGACACCAGCTGCAGAGGTATTTCCAAATAGAATGATTCTGTTTCCTCCTTGTAATGGAACAAAATAGAAAAAATAGAAATTGAACTTCTCCCTGGGGGGGAAAGCCCTGGGCTGTTTCCCTGCTGCGGATCCGTGGGTGCCGTCCAAGCCCAGTGATGCTCAGCGCTGGCAGGCGGCCATAGGGAGGGTGCCCACCCCCCCGGCTCAGCACCCGTGCTCCCCGCTGCGAGGCGGTGGTTAAACCAAATCTGCTCGTGGCCGGGGAAAGGTATCTGTCCTCCCTCTGCCAGCTTTCAAACGTTCTGATGATTCTGCCGTCGCTGTTTCTTCAGAGGCACGGTGCTCTGGTTTGGGCTTGTTTGTTTCAGGTGGGAAGAGTGTTTGTTTCCTTTATTATCTTGGAAACAGATGAAAACAATTAGCTCCTTTGTTGGAAAGGACAGGAGCAAAAGGACATGTGGCCTTTGGGAACAGGTCAAAAATGAAACCCTTCAACCTAAGAGGGGACTGTTTCCTTCAGACAGGCTTCTCGGTCCCACTGCGCTGGGAGCTGGGACTGCACAACTTCTCTGCAGTCCCTGCGGTTCAGCTGCGTACCGAGACCTGGAGCAATTCAAACAATATCAATGGTGGAAAGTAATTTTTAAAGTTACAGGTTGGCTCCCAAATCACATAGGTGCTTCATAGGGCCGTTGAGAGACTGGCTCTAGGCACGCAGTGGCAAACAGCAGCTTCACGCACCCTGCTTGCGTTCGCTGGGGTAGCAGCAGGGTTTGCAAATGACCTGGATGCCTCATGCAAGGATTTTGTCATCATCACAAAATCACATTATGTTTTGACCATGTCTTTATTTACAAGTTTGCTTTTGTCTCGAATATACTTGGATTTCAGGTATATGGTATCTTGGCCCTGCACTGTTTTGGGTAGTGTCTCCTTGCCAGCGCTGGCTGACAGGTCTCTTGTCCCCGTGCTTTCCGCAGAAAGAACTGAACAGCTCGAAGTAGCTGACCTCAGTGAGGGATGGGTGAGGTTTTCAGGTTTCCTTTAATTGCACTTACTTACCAGCTGCAGTCCCGACCAGAGTGCACATACAAAGTACAGGTTACATTTGGAGGCTCCTTGATACCCTGTCAACTTTTTGTGGGCTCCTGTGACTAACCAAAGACAGACCTGTGCTTGTTTCTGGCCATTCACCGACTCCTCCCCACAGGGAAAGAAGAGGGAAAATCCCCTTATAAGGATAAATGGCTCTCCTGCTCAGATTAATTCACTTGCCCAAACTGCTGTCTCCCATGGCCATGGAAATGGCTACCTTGGCCGGGGACCTGCCTGCTCAGGCTGCCATGACAGAAAGATGCTGAGGATGCAGACCCTGTCCTTAAATCCCAGTGCAGAGGTAGAAGTGTGTACCTCAAATTATTCCTGCTTGGCTGCTGCAGCTGCTATGCCTTCATTCCAAAATAATATTTTTTCAAATGAAGTAGCAGAAAACAGCTTTACATTTTTGTTATCCCTTCCAGCACAAAATAAAAAATGCCTGTGCTGCCACTACCTGATTCAATCAAGTGGAGTACATTGGATACCCACAGGCTACAAGTACTGGAAAAAGCTGACTTGTATTTTAATTAATAATGCGATACAGTGTCTCAACAACCAGGCCTCTGGCAATGCGCTTTGCTTTGTTCATTATTTGCTGTAAACAATTTTCAAGCAATGTGTAGACAACCATATTTTTTAATTTCTGCTAATTCATAACATTAACAAAATGCAGGATTTTTCCTGTGCAATAAAGCAAGTGATTAAACCTCCTTTCTAGCTCATGAAAGATTTCAGACTGGTTCTGATTTTGGACCAAAAAAAAAATCCTCAGCTGTTCAACAAGGCTTTCACTAGGTCTGGCAGGGTGACTGGGTGATGCTGGCAGGAGGTGGGTTTCGGGGGATGAGGGACAACCCCAGCTTGGGATGCAGGGACTTGCTCCCCTCTCCAAGTGGCAGGTTCAGATTCTGAGGTGGAAAGGGAACGGGATGTAAACGGCCCCACTGTGTTTGCCAGGTTGTCCAAAGGTCTGTAACATTGTCTGCAGCATGGGTTAGTGATTGCTTAGAAAGAGAGTGCCGGGGGGGTGGACAGCAGCACAGGCTTGGCAGCGATGCCTTCAGCCCCCAGCTGTTTCCCAGCAAAAGCGGGGCCGCCTCCTCTACATTTACCCTGGCTGGTGCTATTTTTCTGCTACCTGTTGAAGCACCCTCAGTGTGTTTGATGGGTCCTGGGGGCCTCATGGGCTGGGGTGCAGGATGTGACCGCACCAGCCCCCAGCCTGAGGTTGGGTCCCAGCGGTGCTCCTGGGTGTGGGAAGCCCCAAACCTCAGCCAGTGACTCCTGGTGCCTCCTCCATCACTTCCATGGGCATCTCCGCTCTCTGCCCCTCGCTCCTTAGGGACTGTGTGTGGACATGGCAAGCAGTGGGCTCGAGGAAGGAGCTGCTCAGCCACAGTGACATTTTTCTTGCGGAGAATAACTTGTATTTGGAAACAGCTGAGATCCAGGCTGCACGCCTCCTAGTCTGCTTTCGCTGCTATTTGGCAGGCAAGGAAGGTCCCTCCAGCTTTTGCCGTTCTGCAAATCCTCCTTATGAGCACAAATAGCAGGCTCCCGCACGCAGCAGAGCCCTGCTCTTAATTAATGTCTCTTCTCTGGGCCATCTGCTCAGCCAAGATCAGGTTCAGCCCTCCCGCGAGCCACGCGTGCCCCAGCCGCAGCCCTCCGGGCAGGGAAAACGCTGCTCCTCGGGGATGCGCCAGTTACGCGCGGGCAAACGCAGCAGCTGGCTCCGGGTCACCGCCTCGGCCGGTGCTGGTGCCCGGTGCGCTCCTTGCTTTTGGGCATCCGGAGACGCGCTTTCAGAGACAGTGCAAGCGAAGGACGAACCTGCACCCCACCTCCCCGTCAAGCCCCGCAGTGCCTGGCGCGGTCCCCTCAGGAACGGGGCACGTACCACCCCACGCGCGCCCTCCCCGGCAGGAATCACCTCTTCTCCAGGCTCCCTCCTAATGACTTGGCAGCAGACTCGCTGTCTGACGCTACCAGGTAAGAGGCAATTGGTCGGAGCACAAAGTAAAATGTCACCCAAATGTCACAGCAATTTCCTAAGTGTCCACAAAATGGCAGATGCTCCTTTTCAATGGCACGTCGGCTTCTTCTTGGAACAGCAGCACCTCGCTCCTATCCACTGTCCCCCTTGTCATTGCTCTGCGCTAGCGTAGGGTGCTGAGGGACACGGCTGCCATCACGTTGGAAGAAGAGACCTTTCATGGTCATTGAAGCAGGTGCATTCATCACAGCCTTCGCCTTTTCCAGCTTGGTTGGAGAGTAGCTGGTGCCCGCTCAGTGGACGAGGAAGACCATTTGTGCTGGCCTGGCTCTTCCTCCCTTTGACATCGAGCCCCACGGCCAGAAGGAGGTCAAGCACTTTCCAGGGCTAAACAAAGAAACAAAGCTAATCTGTTTCTTCTA
Organism: Haliaeetus leucocephalus; assembly: GCF_000737465.1. Taxonomy (NCBI): domain Eukaryota; kingdom Metazoa; phylum Chordata; class Aves; order Accipitriformes; family Accipitridae; genus Haliaeetus; species Haliaeetus leucocephalus. Next base: position 589,449 of record NW_010972599.1, on the reverse strand, counting down.
ATTTTAGAAGGGCAGAGCTGAGGGGTAGCACTCTGAAACCAGCGGTAAACACGGACAAGTAAGTGCCCGCACGTGCCTCCTCGGGGCTAGGGACCCTTCCCACTCACACTGCCCGTGTACACTCATGGTTGTGAACCTCTCTGCTCCTAATCCATTAACCACTGGATTGAACGGTGTGATTACAAAATTATCCTGGGCCATCCTAAGCACTTTGCATGCTTCCTCTAGGATGGTCGCTCCCCATCTGCCTTACCTGTGGAGATGCTCTCCTGGATGCATTAGACTTCAGAGACATCTGAAGTCCTTCCTGGAGGCTTCCAGAGTCTGTTCAAGTTCAAGGACCGAGCTGCTATTTGCAGCACTTGCAGAACCACTGCATGCCACTTTCTGTGGACACCTGAGGTTGCCTGGACTGCACCAGGTGGGGAAGAGGTGAAGTTGCCTCCAGCCCATCCTGTTCCCAAACCCTCCCAAGGTCGGTGAGAAAGCTCTCACCCCACTCCTCGGACATGGGTGATGTTTTCGCACTTCTGATTCCTGCAGGACTGGCTTCCAACAGAGATGGCTGGGAAAACCTTGTTTTCACCAGGGCTTGATTTCTGATGGTGGGATAGCTCTTCCTGCTGCTCCTGCACCCAGCGAGCAGGTTTTCCACAGCAGCAGCAGATAGTGACCCGGAGCAGGGCTCCAGTTTTGTCTCACCTTCTCCTGTGCCTGGTCATCTTCATACAATACACACTGCGGGTACTGCACTTGCTTCAAAGGAGTGAAAGATGCCCTCTAACAAACATGGCCATGATGGCACGCTGGCAAGGTGGATTCATCTTCATAACTCTGCTGCCTGTGCAGTGTCTTGCTGTGCCTAGCACTCCCAGTACAACACGCACTGCTAAAGTCTGAGCTGGAACATTTCTGAAGAGGCTGGCAGAGCCACACAGCCTGCTCCCTCCTGGCAGCACGCTTTCTTGGACATGACCTCATGCGACTGAAAAGACGTTGCGGTAGGAACACCTCTCCCGTCTCTCCTGCTCATCATCAGCGCGTATGCAATACAACACAACAGTGACACATGCTCACAACGTAGACAAGTGTCAGAAACAGCGAGCTCTGACTGCTCTGATGAATATGTAAAAATATCACCAAGAGCCACAGAGGAAAATGGACCAGAAATAAGAATACATATTCTGAAATAGCACACCATCTGCTGCAGAAAAAAACCTTATACAACCACAGCCAACCCATTGGTATGTGGTGTACAGAGACAGATCTCCCCGTCCCAAACTTCTTCAGCAGTCTATTCTTTACAAACCTGGAGGGAAGCCACATCTTCTGCAAGAGCAGGAGACCCAGCAGAGGGTCCTGCCATACATGTTGTCTTCTTTCAGTTGAGCCCTGTTGCTCATCTGACAGTGACCACACTGTCATCCCACCACGGTGCCAGCACATAGACTATTGTCTTAGTGGAGATGAAAACCTGGCCCTGTCCAAATTGCACCAAAAATCCCATTTATGTGGCTATGAGGATGCAAATTCTCCAGCTGAGTTTGAGGGCGGTATGTAAAGCTGCCTACTGCTGGTTACAGGCAGCTGCTGTGCTGACAGGATTGTTTTGCCTGTCATCACCCCGTTATTTTGCAACGTTAATTCATCTGATCCTTTCATGCTTGTATGTGCATTTAGTTCTCACAACTTTGGGATCATTTTTTTAAATATCTATATAAATGTATGCATAAATAGCTAAACTTTCTATTTTGCCTGCTTAGTGCATTAAGGACTCTAGACACAGCTTTAAATGACTTGTCAGACACCTACGAAATATGCATTAACATCATAGCTAGTTTGATGAGCTGCAGTTTGATAGCTTGCTTCTGATGAAAGCCCCCGCCACTGCAAATACAGGAAATTATAGCATTACAGAATGCGCAGCCCTGCATGGCAGTGCTGTAATTATACAACTTCTAACAATTAAGTGCTTACTGATTATGCGTTGAAAGGAAGCTGAACACCATCAGATTGTATCATTGCTGATTTATTGAGTTATTATTGGCCACATCCTGAAGCTCTGACTGTCCTTCCTTGATCAAAACTCCTCATTTACCTGAATAAAGAAGAAGAATTTTGCCCTGTAGTATCTCAGGCAATAGTGTGTAATCTCAAAACCTTTTCAAATGCTATTTATAATCCTGAAGCATATTGGTTTATGCTTGTTGAGTTTTATAAACAACTCTTCTTCCTGCAAGGATAAAAATAAAGTCAACCATTGGCTTCTGCATTTAAGTCAGGTCACCACAAAGTGCAATAGGCAGGATTTTAAAAGGTCTGGTTTTACAATTTATTGAAGACGAAAGAAAGAAGACTGTTGAAAGCTTCCTGATTTTGTGTGTGCTACAGTATATTATGTATAAAATAAGGTCATATATGCATTATCTTTATGCTAGACACTAGGTACGAAATGAAACAAAGCTGACAAACAGTTTACTGCATGTTTTTTGTTGATATCACAAACTTAATTCAGCCGCGAGAAGACTCTTTGCATAGAGCATGTCATTGACAAAAAGGTACTAGACAATCGTAAAGAGAACAAGGTAAGTGATCTTCATCATTATTATTATTATTATTTATTCCATCTCTTCCCTTTTCCCCCATTAAGCATTTCATTTGGAAATTCACTGGGGAAAAAGAATGGGAGGAAATGCATTCTGCTTTCCCATCTCAATATCCTTAAGTCACATACGTTATAATATATTTGCATTTTTAAATAAATACCCCTCACAAAAACAAATTAGAAATGGTTATTTATGTCTTATGAAGCTCTGTTACCCTGCAGTGCTGTCAAAAGGTCAACCATTGCCTCTAACTTTGCTGTGCACACAATGACCTGGAAGTACCATCGATAATGACCCTATGGCTGCAAGTCTTGAAGACTTAATCATCTGACATACAAGGAGCCCTACGGCATTCGCACTTGGCATTTGCCTTATTGAAATGTACACAGACAATATGCATTTTAAACAATTCCAAGCTGCGTGCCTAAAATAGTCATCGGGCCACAGATCCCTTTCTGAAACAGGCTTCTCGCTATTTCAGCTCTCTCGCCTTGATGAGCAAGTCAGCTAACGAAACAATCTGATGCATCTGGAGCTAGAAACTAGCTGCATTTATTATTGGCATTTGCTCCATATTGCAAGGGAAAGTTATCATCTGCGTCATCTGGAACTTAATTACTATCCGCCACCAGCCAAATTTGATTTTAAGCCTCTCTTAGAGAGAGTTCATAAAACACAACAACAAAAAGGGGGGCGAAATTCTGCATTAAAAAAGAAACCCACACAAAACTGAGGTCCCCTGCAAAAGCAGCTGCACCTGGAAGCCCTGCGTAGCTTTCGTGCTCGGTCAGTGGGGTCTGCCTGCCGAGCCAATGCCCTGCTCCAGGTCTTAAAATGGTCCAAAAAAGCCAATTACTGCAAGTCTTCCTTCAGTCTGATAGAGCAAACCCATCCTACAAGGAGGGAGATGAGAACTCCCTTGAGCAGGAAAGCCAAAGTCAACGTTAACTATTGCGATCACGCAGTACGTTATTTAACGATCCCCTGCTTAGGAACACTTTTGCAAGACCACCATATGTTGCTGAGTGAAACAGGCCTAGCAGGAACAATTTCTGATGTATAGCCACCGGCAGGCTCTGCAGAGCATATGCTCTCACCTTGAGCGTCTGCGGACACGCAGATCCGGAGAAGTGCCTGCTCACCTGTTGCTCTGGTTGTCACGCTCCTTCCAGCTAATTAAAAGCTTCTCTTGCAGAAGTCAAACCCCCAGAGACCCGCGGCTGTCTCTGGGTAATGGTGAACCTCCGCGTCCGTGATAAGCCGGCGGTCCTCCAGTAACCCCCATATGATCCTCCTGAGAGGGTGTCCTGTGCTCCCCAGCGCTGGTGAGGGGGCACGGAGCGCTGGGCAGGGATGGATGTGCCCCCTGCAAGGTCCGGCCGGGGGGCTGGGAATGGCTGCACACCAGCTCTGCCCACTCCGCCAGAGAGAGGGTCTGCTCCAAAGTGGAATTTTTGAGGATTTTAGAGATCTTGGAGCACTCGCTGCCGACCGGGCGGAAGAGGCAGATGGTTTTGAGATGGCGTCCAGCTGGTGGTGGGTAGGTTGGACAAGGTGGGATGTCACCGCATCGCCCGGAGTGACCCCCGCTGATGGGAGAAGCCCGTGAGACGGCCATGGATACCTGTGGGCCCCCTGAGCTGCTTCCACGATTGAGCAGGGCTTTGCGGCGTGTTCCCAGCCAGCAGCGCACACCTACAAGTTCACATGGGCAATAAAGACGGTACCAAGGGGAGAAGCTGGAGCCACCCAGGCAGCCCCTTGGTCCCTCAGGCTGCTGCAGGAGGACATGGAGACACGGTGGCTGCTTGGGAGAAGCAGCGACATATGTTAGTGGAGACATAGCTGCTTTCTCTTGCGTGTTTACCCTCCTACGTATCTTCTCGGAGGCTCGAAGGAATTATGTATGATACAGAAAAAAGAAAAAGACTCAGAAAAAAAATCCTCCCTTTTCTACCCACCCTTGAAAAATATGCCCAAGTGATGTCTCTTTCTGGTACTTCACATTGCTGGGACTCAGGAAAACTAGCCCGTGCACTTTCCATGTCTTCTGTTTTAATAAACTGCACGTTAGTTTCATTCAGCAGCTCCAGCCTCTGGCTATCCGTCTCGCTGTGTATTAAATACACATTGCTTGCAATAACACCAGAGCAGGAAGCTGTGCCTCAAGTTAAGAAATGGTTAGGATTGCTTTACATTTGCAGTCTCATTGAAAACATTTATTCAATCAAAGGGAAAAATAAATGTGGTCCCTCCGCTCTGTCAAGTATAAACTGTTATTGATCCCCTAAATGAAATTTGTCCATGCTGATCGATCAAACACATTATCTTTTTTCCCCAGTCTATTACCAGCAATTGGAAACTCTCAAGCATCAATAGCAGCTTGACCACACACAACTGTAAATTTAGCCTATCAGCTCCCAAAATCCGAATTACTCCGGTCCCCCTCCTTCCTCTGCAAACAGTGGGATCTCTGCATTATGACTATATTTTTCCTGAGCTCAAGGTTAGAAAAAGTTAAATGTCATAAAATGCTGGGAATCATTCGTGTCGTGTTAAACTCCAGCCGCGTGGTAATGGCCGTGTGACAGCGCGGGGACGGCACCGGCGCCCGCCCGGGCTCTCCAGCGAGGTCCTGTGGACGTGCCTGCACGGCAGTCCGCAGCTTCCCAGCTGGCCACCAACCGATTTTAGTATTTCTTAGTATTTCACTTTTTATGAAACTGATATTTATCATGAATTGTCTGCCATATAAGCTGCCTCACATATTTCCTCCTCCAGAGCCGGCCCCAAACTGCGAGCCCAAGTGAGACATCCATCCCTCTGCACGGGCACCCTCCGTGCTGCAGCACCGCTGGCACCGTACCCCACTGCTCTCCTAATTCCCTAATTCATCGTGCCTTCCTGAGGGCTGTGCCACTTTGGCACAGCCCCGGCCCCTGCTCAGCCATGGGCAGGATCTGGCCATTGCTCCCCATCCCTGTCCTTGCACCACTCTCTGTAAGAGACGTGTCTGCAGAAAGTGCCAGGGGCAAACCCAGCTTGTCCCAGCTGAAAACACAGACGGCACAGAGTATACACGGGGCTTTGAAGGGTCATCATGTTACCAGTCCTGTTTGCGGTATTCCTCATCTTCACCAACTAGCGAGAGCTGGGAAGAGGGGAAGGTTTACACATCCTTTTCTGACTATCGGGCTTTTTACATAAGGAAGTGGAAATGCCGTGTAACATGAACCTGGCTAATGAGAAAGCTCAGTAGATGGCTAGTCACAAAATCTTCACCTTCCCCAAAGCCTAGCTATGCTCGCAAGGGTCTCAGCAAGGGAAGATGCTCCAGGGAGAGGACGGGGTACGCAGGTGCTGCGGACGACCCAGCGCTTCCCGTGGGAGCGGGAGCGGCGTCCGGCGGGGTTACACCTGCGCGGGGATGCAGCCTGATCACACCCTCGCAGACCGCCTGCCTTAACGGAGACGCTGAGGTTGTCTGATGGGAACTCCCAGGGTTCAGCAGAGCACCAATCTTCAAAAAGAACTTAATTTCAGGTAGGCTGTGGAAAAAAAGGTAACGCTTGTCTCTTAATAGCCATCGTGAGGGGCTTACTCTCGGCTGCTGTCAATAGCTCATATGTTTGTCTTCTGTCTTGCTGATAGGTAATAATTTTCCAAGCAAGCTTAGGGAGCAGTGACTCTTTATTAAAACTAATAAGGGAGGGAGTCACGGGTTTTTAAAAATCACTCAAGAAATTATTACTGACAACTCTTCCTTGCCTCACTCCACAGAAGCAAAGCAATGAGAAGTCATGGGGGTGGTGGAAGCTCGTGGTTTTGCTGCCACATACGCTCAGGACATACAGGCTTTGTAACGCAATGCCTTGCAACAGTGGCTTACGTTGCAAGCAAACCAGTCCTGAAACTTCACCTGGAGTCATAGAAGCTTCAAGTGTAAGCTGAATGTTTAATTTTGGCTAAATACGGCAGAAATTACATTTTAAGGAAATAACTAACTGTGAAACTTTTTGGCGCCTGCTTAGGTACTGAAAATTCAAATCCCAAGAAAAAGCAGCGAAAGACAGCCCTGACCCTATGAAGATGGAAAAACCAAGCGCTGGCCTCGCTCACGGGCACGTCACCCAGAGGCTCCGCAGAGTCCATCTTCTCCCCGGGCGTAAGACAAAGGCAAAGTACGGCCGACCCCTCTGCCTGGCTCTCGTGCAGCAAACCCTTCCCGTCTGTCCGTCTGCTCCGGGGACCTGCACTGCGCAGGAGAGCCACCGACGTCTGCAACCCCGAGCCATCAGGAGGCTCGTGGGTTTTAAGGGACCGTGGTGTAACATAGCCAGAGCTTTTTTGCAACCAGACCCAACACTTCACCCATCTGTATCAAGATAGTACCTCCTGATCTCACCTCTCTCTCTAAAAAAACCCGTATCTTGGCATAGCGCAGAACCAACCCTGTCCCTAGATGGGTTGTTCTGATGGTTCATTGCCCGCACAGATCTGGACCATATTTCAGTCTGACTTAATCCAGCTTCCACTATTCATGCTGCCTTCCTTTCCCGCAGCTGGAGCCGAGGCTCTCCTCTGCCGGGCAGCTGGCAGAGCATGGTGGGTTGGCCTGGATAAATGAGACCGACTTTCTCAGCGTCGTGCCTCGAGGCAGGTTTGCTGCACCTCTGGTTACTCTCACGGCCGTTTGCTGGACACTTTCAGACTTCCAAACCTCCTTCCCAAGGAGCAGGCACCAGACCTGGATGCAGCATTCTTGCGACGCTCCCGCTGGTCCTGCCGGGCTCACTTCACCTTTCCCAGCTGTTTCTCCTTCCCTTTACAGACACCCCGTCGTTTTTCCCCCACCTCGGCTTTGGCACGGCAGGGACCCGGGCTTGGCCGTCTGCCGGGCAGCCCCTTCGGCACCACGCTCTGGCCGCATGGGCATGGGCACATTCGGAGCCTGCTGGTATCGCTGTCCATGAACTTGTTCCCCTCATTATTTAATATTTTCCATTGCTTTACCCACAGCATTTGGGGGGGGTGACATCTTTCCCCCCCACACCTCAGGGTGATATTTCCCCCTGCCCCATCCTGCCAGGCTGGCCATGTCCTCACCCCCCCAGTGAGCCCCTGCTCCCCAGGTGGGAGCTATTTTGGGCAAAGTTTAGCCCAAAGTTTGCTGTTCCGTTTCAGACCTCAAGAACTGCCCGTGCACCCAAAGCCTTGTCTGTTTTGCAACCACACAAGCAGGTCTAATAACAGCAATGACCTCTGCCCATGCTTCAGCTGAGAATGTGATCTCAATGAAGTTACTTTTATCAATCACACTTTTAACCTAATAAAAAAGATGACGGGGGAAATGACATAAAGACCAGTTTCTTGCCAATATTGTTCCATTTCATACTATTACAACAATCTTCTGTGAAAAAAAGAACATGAGCATGCGTGGCCACATCCATTTCCGTCTTGAGAAATGTCGGCAGAAACGCTGCCTTATTACCCCCCGGGATTTGTCCTACCGGAGGGAGCAATCCTTCTCCCTTACTGGCGGGGGGTTTGCCTCGGTCGCCTGCAGAGCTCCTTCTGATTTTCCCCATCGTGGGATTTTCCTCCTGTGCTGTTTCACAGCTGGACTATCACAAAGACAGCGATGTGATTTCTACTTCATCACCCACAAAAAGGGAAAGATAGAGCCATTTTTCCCGGAAAATTTTGAAATATTGACAGCGTTGTCGGGACAGCAGAAGAGGTCAGAAACTGGCCTTGGCTAAGGCACGGTGCGGGCATCACCAAGAAGCGGTGCCACCAGCCGTGGCCCCCCGAGGGTCCCTCCCAGCGCAGCACCCTCCAGCACCCAGCACCCTCCCTGGGTGGCACTGAGCCTTCTTTAACGACAAACACCAAGCGCGTTTGCAGGAAGCTCTCGCAGGCTGCCGAGGCCAGAGGGGCAGGCAGACGCCCAACGGCTGACTCTTCATCCCAGCCACGGATCTCCCGGCTCAGCCCGGTCGTGCGCAGCCATGTCTGAAGGTTTGGCAGAACCGCTGGCACCCCGCCGGAGAAGCACTGTGTCTGCACAGCGTACTGCCAGGCATGGCGGTTACAAAACTGCAAGGGGTTTTCCTGATTTCCTATTTTTTGCATGCCTTGGTCTGCTCCGTTCGGAAAGGCAGGAGGGCATCCCTGCCGTCGCACGGCCGCGACAGCCCTTCTAGAGGGGCCTGCCCCACACCAGCTCGGTTGTGCTGGGACTGACCGCGAGATTCTCCAGCGGTGCATTTGCTGGAAGGAGGAGGAAAATGGAGACGAGGAATGGGCTGCCCTCCGTGCATTGCACTGGGATGTGCCTGCGCACATAAGCGACCTGCCAGTTCAATTGCAATGTGTTAGTAGCATCGGCCCCACAATACAGTCATCAAAATGCATTGATTTGCATTATTTGGTACCAAAAATTTGGTACCAAAAATTTGCTTTTTTGCAAAGCAATCTGAATTTTGAGGTTCAGAACTAATAGTGATTGAAAAATTTCAGGGTTTAAGTGCGAAATGATACAGGATTGGCAGGGGGTGGTTTCTGCTGCTCTTCCACAGGTCTCCAGAGGACAAAGGCAAGTGCTCTGTGGTCTGGGATGGGCATGGATATTTGGGATGGGAACCCTACAGCAGGGTTTGGTTCCAGGTGGGTTTGTGGGGCACCTTGTAACAGAGTCCTCCAAGTCCTAAGGGTGGCCTGAGCTTCTACAAACAAAATTAAAAAGAAAACAAAACTCAAAGAATAAAGTGGCACAAAGTGCCCTAGGTGTGAGACCTGCCTTTGCCCTCTGGGCTGTGCTGGATGGAGGAAGGCTCCCCCAGCGATGGTGACCTCGGTTACATGAGGCCTCTGAGCCCCAACCTTCCTCCGGGCTTGCAGTGTCACCGCAGTGACACGAGTTGCAGCAGGTCTCAGCCTGCCTTGGTTCCCACCCTCCCAGCAGGATGGCAATTGGCTGTGTTCTTAATTACCAAAGCTAAGGTGGCATCAACTAGCAGAATCGGATCAAATCAAATCGAATTGAATAAGGATAAAGATAAGGATAAGAACAGAACAGAATAGAATAGAATAGAAACTAAGAAACAGAATAGAACTAGGGACTCTTAGTCCTGAACTTAGACTTAAAAACAACAAGTTAACTTTTAATACGCCTCTTTTTTCTTCCAGTTTGTCCATCTAGATAAAAATCAACAGATTTAATTATGCTCCAGTGCCTCTTCTCCCATGACCCCTTTGGCTCTTTAACAAATTGCATCAAAACGTGGATGTTCTTCCCCAAAACATCCCTTTTCTCCTTTACTTGCATTTTTTTGGCCATGTGCCTATTCCATTTTCCATCTGAGTGATAAATTCTCCTACTCTAAAGAACCAGACAGAAAAAGAATCCACTTTACACAGGGGTTTCTGGAACGGCCACGCAGCTTCAGCAGCCGCAGATGCTTCTGCATCCTCCTGCCCGCGCTCGGCCCCAGCCGGCCGGGGGGGGCGAAGGGCTGGCGGCACTGCTGGCACCGGCAGGCTGACGGCAACGGGCTCACGGGGCCCTTCAGGCCCTGAAATTTAAGCAACCTGGTGGTCTTATTTTGCAGAGGAAATAAGTTTGAACTTTTTTTTTAATTCTGAGCATGGAGAAATATGGAGTGCACCGTGAACTCCCATAACGCTGCCAGTTTTATCCTCCGGAGCATATACCAAGCACTAACGGCGTGAGACACGCCAGCTTTCCACGTGCTCCTGCCTGCCCTTCCTCTGACACCTTGGACTCAGCAAAAGCCTCAGAGCATTGAAAAACAAAACTCACCCAAAAGAGATGTGGTTTGATTAGGTTCCCAGCATCTCCTAGTTCAATAAGTTGTAATTATACAAACTGATTTTTCTCTTTAATCATGGGGTGAGCTTTTAAAAGGAAAACAGCCAAGTCAGTCAGGTTCTATATATGATATTTGCTGGTAGATAATTCAATTATTGTAGAAAATTATTTTAAACATTAAGATGCACAAAGTTCAGTTTTTCCCCATTTCTGCTACTATCACACAAGCTATTGATAAGATGTCTAAATTTATTGCAGAATAATTCTGCAGGAAAAGAGATAAAAGGTTCCTGAATAAAATATGAGGCGAGAGCTGTAAATTGTAGCAATGCATATCATTTCATTCAAATGTAGGAAGCAATTACCATCTGCTATACTCATCAGTTCCCTCCTTTATGACTTAATTATATGTTTAATGCTATCAGATCAAGGAAAGGGCACAATAGATGAATGAGTGAAAGAAATAGAAAAGATTCAGCAACAAGACAAAAGGCAGATGAAAAGTAACCCAAGAACAGAATTGATTTCATTTGTTGGGAGAGAAGTTAATTTAAATAGTATATTCTATCATCTCCTGTGCTGTGCTGAGATAATATAAATCATGTGTTTGTGAATTTGCTTCATACAATTTTAACAAAAGCATTCAAGTTTCTGAAAACCTAGGGTCTGCAGGTTTTGATTTATTTATGAAATGAGTAACATTTACAAAGAAAGAGCAGTGACTGACAACCAAAGCATTTAAATTATTATTAACAGTACTTTGCTGTACAAGTATGAGATGACAGAAGGAAAGCTGACGAGCTCTTCTCGTTCCCCTCCTACCTGGGTTTCAATATCTGCCGACATCACCTCCCGGCAGCCGCGGCATCGCCGGGGCCAAAAGCGTGGGGCGGTGAAGGGACCCGGCCACTGCCACCACCTCCATCCACCGTGCCCACCCATCACCGGCTGGACCGGGAGGACGCGCTGGGCTGGCAGCCCCATACCCTGCACCCTATAGCCTGTACCCTGCACCCTGCATCCCTGCATCCTGCATCCAACACCTTGCACCCTGCCCACTGTACCCCGCACCCCCAGCCCCAGAGCTGGCTGTGCCCGCCTCCCTCCGAAGGACGGAAAGCTGGGAAGGCTGCCTGTCTGATACCGTGGTTTGTGTCCTGCTTGTTCTTCCCTTCCAGCAGCTCCCCCGCGCCCTCGTGCTGTGTCGCAGTCCTGCTTTCCTCCGTCCGAGACAGATCACATCTCTTACCATTAGCAGTGAAATAACAATTCACGTGTTGCTGAAACCCTGAGCGCCAAATATTTTCCTACATTTGAAGGTCCTGCTGTTTAAAAATATTTATCAGTTAAGCTTGACAACACACCTGCCTGCTAAATATTGGGTTTGTATTGAGGGGACTGCATGCTCCCATACAGCCTGGCTCCAAACAGAGGGGTCCCTCTTCGGCCTCGGCGGTGCTGGCGGGAGCAGTAAGGCAAGCAGAGGTGAGCGGGGACCCCACTGACACAGCCCAGGCCTCTTGTTGCCTCAGAAAGCCGAAACTGCCTTTTCTTGACATTTAGAAAGGATAAGCGCTCGATTTAAACTAATCCACTTTAGCTAGCCCTGGTTTGTCGGGGATTGTTTTGACAAAACAGTGTGACACCCACCAAAACTCTGGGAAAACTGGTGGAAGAGACAGTGCCTGGCTGTGAGCCCAAACCTCTGCCTTCGCCGGAGCATCCCGGCTCCTGCTCCCCCAAAACGAGAGCCTTAGGTGGGACCTTAAAGAGCGGGTTAAAAGCACATCTGCTGAGGAGACGGGGCCGCCTGGGGAGCAGGCGGCCTCTGGGGGTCCCTCCAAGCCTGTCCTTCAGGGCTGTGCGATGTCTGGGCCCCCCCCAGGTCAGGTACTGCCAGTCCTCCACCAGATCAGGGTTCTAACCTGAAGACTGGACTCAGCAAATAGTCACAAAGTCCTGCTTTCATTCCTAGTGTCCAGAAAACTGGCCTTTGTTTTTCAGACAGCCGGTTGCCGGAGGCTTCCCACAGCTGACAGAGAACGGCCACAAATACAAAGGCATCGCTTGCTGTGGATAACCAACTAGGAAATAAGAAACCCTGGAATAATCTTGGCAGCAAACATCCATAGTTCATCCAAAGGCTCAGACTTTCTTAACTTGCTTAGCGATTTATTTTTACCTTCCCCTTCTCTTGCCCCCCGTCCCCTGGGGTTCCCGGCGCAGTCAGTCACGGGAGGGAGCTCGGGATGTCCGTACGGCACCGAGGACAACCCGGGACCGTGCCGCCGAACTGTGGACACTGGAGCTGGGGACTCCGGGCTGGAGCAGAGCCAAGTCCGAGTCGCTGTGAAGAGATTCCGTGTGATGTTTGAGATAATCATGAACCCAACCTGCTGCGGGGCCGGGGGCTGGGCTGGGGTTGCAGCGCCCGGAGGGGCGGTCGGGGGGGGTCCTGCGGCTGTGCTGGCTGGTGTCATGGGGGTGCTTTGTGCTTTTGGGGCCGTGAAGACAATCCCCGGCTGCCTCTTCCTGAGCTAGCTGGGTTGCAAAGGGAAAAGGGGAATGCTGCAGCCAAAACCACTCACTGTACCCCCTTGCCACCGCCCCTGCCCTTGCACAGCACGCCGGCCAGGCGCGGGGGTGTCCCGGACGAGCTGCGGTGGGTCGAGCACTTGCCACCCACGCGTGTCCCCATCGCCCGGGGGGGCCACCACGTCCAGAACAGGGCACCGGCACAAAAGGAGCTCTGCACATGCTGTGCAGCCTGGTGCGTTAACACCAGCAGAAGCTGATTTCTTCACAAATCAGACCTGTTGCCTGGCCCCAGCGTGAAGGCAGAGCCAGGGACTGTTTGAGAAACTGGGAGAGGGGTGGGAATGCGGGAAACTCACAGGAAACCAAAGCCATCCCTGCTGTCCAGGTGAAGGCTGCAGCGCGGATCCTGCCAGGGAACCCACCTGCAGACGCTGGAGATCAGCACACGGGTCTGATGTTCTCCCTGCACGGCGCTGCTCCTAATAGAAAAGCAGCTGCTCCCTGCATTAGCTTCATTTCCCGAATGGTTTTAAGGTATAGACCCATGTTGAGTCTATTGCATTAACCTGTCCTTAATGGCATTGCATATGCAGACATTTCATTAAGTGCCTTACCTTTATCTACGTGCTCTCACCGATGTTGATGGCTCTGAGAAACTTGCCATTGATTTCAGTGGGACCTGTCTGGTCCTCTCCGTGGGAAATGCCGTCTATTTTCCAGCAGCTATTGGAAGTGAAAATTGATGCACAGGCTCTCTCTTTCCACATTTCTCAGTGTTTCCAGAGCTGGGCTGGGCTGGGTTCAGCAGCGAGCTCGGCGCCGGTGGGGACGTGAGGGCACGGGGAGATTTTCAAGGGGGCAGAGGGGACGAGCAGAGGATGGTGCAGGGTTAAGGGCCGTGGGGTGGCCTGGGCTGTTGTGGGGGGACAGGGAAGCCACGTGCTGCTCAGCTGCAGCCTCTGCCTGCCCATCCTCTCCCCTGGGTTTGCTCTGCAGCTGCAGCCGCAGCCGCAGCTCTCCATTGTGTCTGTCCCCACGGCTGGGACCCGGGGCTCCCGCAGCCAAGCTCAGCGCTGGAGCAAGCGAGGGGCTCGTGCAGCACGGCAACCTTCCTGACCACATGTGTCCGCAGAGGAAAATAATAACGGAGTAATGCAATTTGCTTAAATATCACATGGTGGGGTTAGAACACAAAAAAGTATGTCGTCTTTTAACATACCTTCTGATGCTTTTAATTTCCCCTACTGGTTTCAGTAATGTGCACAAGGCAATTATATTGCCGTCAGAAATGATGGGGTTGTAGGAAATAAAGCAGAATGCCTTTTCAGAAGACCCAAGCAAAACTGGAGTTAGAGACTAGCTAGGCAGTCACAGATGCAGTAACATCCCCATGGGCAGTACCTAGAAGTGCTCGTCCCAAAAGTTAAACGTGATGGGCAGTGAGTGGTCCTCTAAAAGAGTAAAACAAATAAAGTTTTAATACGTCTTACTTGAAGTCTGAATCCAGGTTACATTCAGATCACAGCGTCACACTCTTTCTTGCAAGCTCAAACGGTATAGCTTGTTTGTCTACAAATGATTTTCTCGCTTGCGTGCATGAAGCACAACTCCTTCTAGTGGCTGATGGCACCAAGAAGGCTTCAGGCAGCCACTGGACCCCTTCCTAAATTAAAATAAATATCTGGTTTGAGTCCCCAGGCAGCACTGAATGTGCTAAGGAGCAATCGCGGCAGTTCAGCTAAGTGTGCCGGAGCTGGCGCTGCCGAGTCCCACTGCAGAGCGCCAGGGGAAATGCCCAGTCCCGCTCTGATGTGAGAGCGCTCAGGGTGCGGGCAGTCAGTAGGGCCCAGGGCACACAGAGCAGGCAGAGAGGAGAAGGCAGATGGAGTCGCTACCTGAGGCTGCCCGTGCAGTGCGGTGGAGCAGGCGGGAGCCTGGCAGCACAGCAGACTTCATGCGGTGTGCCAGCCTGGTACAAGGGGTCAAAATGAAACCTGGGCAGCCAGCCGCTGCTCCGGCCCCCCCGGGGTCTCTGAGCACCTGATGGGCGCGTTGGCAGCGCACCGAGCGTAGGGTTTGCCGGCAGGCCCTGTGCTCTGCAGCCGGCAGCAATCCTGCTGGCACCCGGTGAGACTGTTAGGGCTGCTTTCTCGGGACCAAGCCGGCTGCACGGCAGCCCACAAAATTCCAGCAGGGATGCTTTGGCTCCAGAGCCAGGTCAGAACTTGCGGAGCCAGAGGGAGGAGGTGGGATGTAGTGACGGGGTCTCAGTTTTGGACGATGCCCCTGCGATGGCTGCTTCACACTGCTGCATTCCCACAGCACAGCAGGGTACTTACCGACAGGTTTGGCCCCCGCTAAGGATGTGCCCAGGTACGGAGAAGAGACGAGGGGGCATCGTCCTGTGCCGCACTTTCAGCGGTGGAGCTGCCCCAGGGCTGTATCTTCATTCCTTTGTGGACACACGGACACCGCTGCCTTTACACAGGCTACCCTTACCAAATGTACGTGTGTGCAGATATGCACTGGGAAGTCTGCGAAGAAAGAACACAGTTTTATACTAATTCCCTTAATTTATTCACATCAAATGTCAGTGCAGTGTCATATAAAAATCTTTAATGATTTTAAAACAAATGGTTCCTGAGGCAGGAAAATAGTTATAGTGCCATTTCTAAAATTAATTTAATTCCTGTGGAATAGAAATAAAAAAAAGCGCCTGCTCAGTTGCATATGCATTACAAATAATAGCATTAGAAAATATCTGAAGAGTCTTTTCAGCTGAAATCACACAGGGTTTCCCAGTCTTTCTGCCAAATCTCTCGACACACCAGTGCTGGGAGCTCCTTTCTTTGCTCTCTTGTGCCTCTGCAGCGCACTGAGGGCAGCCCTCTGCCTGCCACAGCCCTCCTCGCTGCTCCCCTGTGCCATAGAGAGCATCCAGATTAATTAGTGCCTGTTATTTTCTTTACACAGTAGCAGAACCTATTTTTATTACATTTCTCAATGACTCATAATAGTATATCGTCTCTGCCATATGTGCGCAAGCTCAGGACAGCATTGCACTGATATTCTGGGCCTGGAATCCTTCCTCTCGCAAGCTCATGGGATGATCATATATGGTCCCGCTTCGCTGCCCACCACCCCGCTCAGATGCTGTCATACCTACTCACCATATGGTACGTTGGTTTCACACTGGGACGCTGCTGGCAGCAGCTCCGATGGGCAGCCAGCACCGTCTCCGTGCCACCGGTTCCCCCCGTCCTTCTGGCAGGCTCTGCCCAGCGAGCCCGGCTGTCTCCCGACGGAGGAGGCGCGGAGCTGGCGGAGGGCAGCCGAAAAGCCGCTCGGCTCCCAGGGCTCTGGGTGCAACATGCCAAACCCAGGGAGGCGGAGAAGCGGTGTGAGCATCGCTGTGCTTGGTGCTGGGCTGCTCCCAGGTCTGCCTGCACATCCTCCAGACCGGGGAGCTGGGGGCCAGCAGTGATCCCAGCCAGCGGAGGGGTGCACAGAAGGTCTCAGCCCATTCGAGTCAGGGACCATGTGCTTTCCAGAAGAAACCAGGTCAATGGAGCAAAGATGAGCTTAAGCAAATGTTGTTAAAACTAAGCTCAGCCCAAGAAATCGGTAGCAAAAGCCAGTCCCTCAGCTAGAGCTGCCACAGAACTGAGGTTTGGCTGGTTTTTGCATGACAACTCCACCTGACCAGCTGGGACCTCTGGGGACACAAGCAATAAATTCAGTGTAAGCACCAAACGTTCAGGTCAGTCACTGCCCCCAACCCATGAATTTATCTCAGAAAGTAAGCACTTTTATTTTAAAGATGATACTATGATATTGAATTTGCATCTGCATTTTTAGATCATTTGTGTACCCCACCAAGTCTGAATTTGTCACCAGACCTCCTAAGTGCCCTGAATGAGATGAATTTGGAGCTAATAATCCTCCATGCTGCCTATTTGTAGAAGTTTCCTAGACTTTCCCCAGACTTCCAGATCCTAATGATTTTCCCCTTCCCCCAGCCCTGAAATGAGTTACATATGCCTTGGCAGTCCCCCACCAAGAGGCAAAGTAACTCTGATATTTCTGAAGTTTAAAGTGTTTGACTTTGCAACCTAAAAGAACTAATATTCTGGCTTTTTTAATGATGCTTTTTTAACAAAAGCATCATTCATCCTCTGCAGCTCAGCCCCTCTAAAGTCAGAAGTCATTCTGCCTTGCCACTGTGAAAGCTGCTGGTTCCCTCCTCGGCTCCCGCTGGTTCTCTCCCCTCAGCAAAACGGTTAACAGGAAAGCTAAGCGAAGGAAAAGTACATCTTGCCAGATTTCTCCATAGAAGCTGAGAAGGGACAGCATCAGATGGCGCTGCAGAAATTGGCAGCCCCTTCCCCGCCAGCGTGGCAGGGCAGCTCTGTGTGCGGGGCAGGGATTGCCCCCCCACCCTCCCAGGGGAGACGGGTCCCTGCCAGAGTGGCATGGGTCGTCCTGCAGCAGTTACGACATCGGTCTGCACCTTTAGTGTTGAAATTGGAAAGGGATTTCCGGAACGTACAGACTGAGTTTTGGCTCATGAACCAGCGAGAATGTACAGAAAAGCATCATCCAGCAAGGAGCCCCGCAATGAGAGGGGCTGTTGGGAGGCTGCTGGTGCACCCACCTCTCACTTCCCTGGCTGATGAGTCAGTCGCGATATCGGGACTTGGATCTCAGCCTGACACCCGGTCCTCGCACGACTAAGGAGAGGCTGGCGCGCTAGGGAAAGCAACAGGAAGAGCTGGCCGTAATAATTTTCAGCACCTTGAATGAAGAAAAGTGTTTGCCGTTTGTAAAGCACTTTCGCTGAAAGGGTTTCTCAGTAATTCTGTGGTACCTGTAATGAAAGACATCGCTGGGATGTTGCTGTCTGTAGCTGGGATGACCCAAATGTGCAGTGCTTTCTTCCAGGTGCAGAACAGTACCCTCACCCGTCCTTTGGACACTGAAGTCTTCATTGCGTGTCCTGCACGCACAGTTGCAGCATAAGGCCACCTGTAAAGGCAGACTAATGTTAAATACAGCAGCCTTTTTATGAAAAGGTGCCTGTGATTAGTAAATCAGCCATTTGTTCTGTAATTTCACCTTCTAAGTCAATCTCTGGGACGGCACAGGACCAGAGTACTTGAAGGATAAGTCTCTTCCCCAGCCTTGCCGTCAGGGTTGTGCTGAGCCCGTGTCTCGGGCCAGGACCGGAGGAGGCGTGTTGCTGGCTATCTGCTGTGAAAGCAGGCTGGCAAAAGCAGCGATGCTAACCCATGGATGCTGGCGTCAGTGCTGGTACCCAGCGGGGAGCGCTGGGAGGAGCACAAAGGTGGGAGATTTCCTGAAAACTGCCGGTGTGGATAATTAAAATAAAACCCAAACACATTAAGTTATGTTCGGTGACTCAGTGCACACACTCCCACTCTCCTCCCACATGCCTTCTGATGCTCGGGGAGAAATTAAGCACTCATGGTTTTTTCATGCTTTGTACTTACGACTTCACATTTTCTCTCTCCTTCTGCCCATCTGAGGCCACCTCCAGCATGAGGGTGGGTTTGCCTTCAGCCATCCTGGCTAACCCGAAACACTTCTGGAGAGAAAACTCACGGCAGCACAGCTGCACTTTTAAGATAATTATTTTACATTACTTATGGCATCATTTAAAGTACGCAATGGGTATAGGCTTATTTAAAAAACTGAGAGATCATTTAATTACTGGGTTCAGGGTTCAGAGCAGAGCTGGAATTTATTGTGTGTTACGCTCATTATGATTTTGATGGACTTCTGTGGAATAATTGTGCATTCATTTTTCAGCCCTTCTCCCATCTGCGTGGTGGAAGTAGCTCACAAATCCCTCAGGTTTGTGCCGTCTGGTACTGAATTGTTGGTTGGTGGAGCTATTCACCAGGATCCTTCTCTTGGTTCTCCTGGAAAACCAGAGAAAATCACACGCCGCAACGTGATGTGTGGATCCTCCAGCGGGCACGCAGACCAGCCGTTCCCTCAGCTTTTAGTGACTCCTCTGGGAAAGCAGGTGTGCTAAAAGTCAGGAACCCAGAGGAAGAGAAAAAGAGAGAAATGCTCTTAAATACTTCAGTTTAATTTCAATTCTACTAAATCAATTACCAGAGAGACACTCTCTATTATGGAGCTAACACTTTGTTTAAAGGAAAACATTTCCAAATGCATAAAAGGGAGCTAGGTACCTAAATCACATTTGCTTTAATTAAAGAAGAGGTAAAAAAATCTGTTTAAATGTATATAAAAGATCTGCTGTCAACAATTCAGTGCCCTTATTTCCAGCACTGCTGTGAAATAAGCTAAACACCATGGCTTGGAATTAGTGGCTGTGCTTAAGCTGAGGTGCCAGATTCTAATTATTAACAGATTCGATAGCATCCACGAGAGTAGATTACGTTTCAAATGAAGGTTTGACATGTTAATTTCAGCTGTGCCTCTAACTTTATTCAGGTGGAAAATAGAGCAAATGACCATCTCCAAATACATCGTTAGGCCATATGACTCTCCTTTCCTTTTAGTTTAAAAGCTGAGCTAAAATACACGTGCACTGTGAAAAAGCTCCAGTCCCAGCCAGCTGAAATGCCTGATTTCACCCAAGGCAGCCACTCTGCCTGGCTCCTTACCAACAGAGGTGAATTTCTGAACTTTCCGGAGGCCTGGGGGGAGGCAGAGGCATTTGAATGTGGCAACATGCTTCATATGGTGGGTACCAGTGATGGGGCAGCTGTGGAGCCGGCAGCCCCGCATCTGCCACTCACCCGGCACCTCGCGCATCTCCTCACCATGCTCGCCGGCCCTGAGCACCGAGGACTGTGACAGCACTAGTAACGCCTGCGCAAAAGAATTCCTAAGCAGTCACTTATGGATCAAATCACTTCCAGGTCTTTGAGAAACGTGTCTGTGTAGGACGGGGCTTGCCAAGGGCCGTATGGCTTAGAGCCACAAACTCTTCTGACTCCTGAAACTCCATTGTGGTGTCTGCTTATACTCCTTGCAGTATGCCTTGCAACAGATCTTTTCAAGCATTTTAAAAAATCTGTCCTCAGGGTCATCAGCTTTTCCCACACTGGCCAACCTCTGGAGGATGGAAATCATTTTTTGGACATGAACGTCAGGAAGATTTGAACAAACAGCAGAAATCCTCAGCATCCTGGATAGATGATTGAACATCACTTCCAAAGCCACCAGTTCCATCTGCAGGATGTGCAATTCAGGAAAATAGTGGGTGGATAAGGAGTCAGGGCGTTAAGTACTGGTGGTGTATTAGCTGGGGACACGTGGAGGGCAATGACAGATTTTAACATTGTTTGTGCATGGAAGTAAGCTATTGCAGCTCTACGCACCAAGTCACACACAGCTTTAGCACTCAGATCTCTCTTGAAATTAACTTTTGCAAAAATGGTCTGACCCACTTTAACAAAACCACCCGAAAGTGGCACCAGCCATCACCTGGGAGAGCCCACAAATCTACCTCCTTGCAAAGCCAGAGCCTTCGTAAAATGCAAACAAAATTATAGTAAGCCCTTAGAAAAAACATAGAGATTGCTAAACTTGGGACAAGTGATAAGAGGAAAGTAGTAGCATTTCCGCTCTGTTTAACATTTTTGGACAAAGGAAGCCAAAATGTGGAAGCCGACCCAGCCCGTGGCCGGGTACTGCAGCCTCTGCTCTAGCATCACCCTTACTGAACCCCAGTGGGGTGGGTGGGAGGTCAGCTCAGTGCTCGGGGCGGATGCTCCTGCCAGGATTTTGGAAGGGCCAACCTCTCGCGGGGTGTGTGACAGGTCCTCATGTCCCAGGCTGGGTTAGTCCTCGTGTCCTCTGCCTGACTGAGGCTGAAAAGGGGCAGAAGCATCTCCTGCTCCAGCACAGCACGGCATGCCCCTGCAAAGGGACAAGGCACAGGACTGCTGTGCCTACGCCTTGGTGGGTAAAACATGCCTGAAACAGCTCACGTGGAGTGGAACAGGAAACAAAAGTGTCCTGCAGAAAGCAAACAGGCAATTACACCTCTGCAACAAAACCGTCTGATACAGCTAATAAAGCTTGTGGAAATGTATTTCATTTCTGCATTTGCAGAGCACGGCTCACCTTGGCTCAGTCACTCTGAAATCCCGACAGACTTTCCCCCGAGGAAGAGGCTGTGAGGATGTGAAATTGCTTTATTTGTTGTTTATACAAATGCCTTCACGGGTTGCAGCCGGGGTCCTACATACGCAGGCAGGCGGGCAGGCTGCAGCGTGCTGCTCGCTCCCCCCAGCAGCCCTGCCAGGAGCAGACCCTTGCCTCAGCCCCCATGCTTTGCAGCAGCCCCAGGCAGCGGGTCCTGCCCCGCGGGGCGAATTCCATGGAGGGGACAACACTGGCATCCCTGGGCATTTCACTCTCACCTCTCCATCCACACCACTTACAGCAGGGTGAGGTGGGGACTGGGTCTGGCAATGGTGCAGAGCGTGTGCCCGGGACCCTCAGGATCCTCCCGGGGTCGGAGACCCAGGCCAGCAGCTCCACTGCCTGCAGTCCAGTGGGCGATCCGGTGGGCAAAGTCACCACCCTGCGGCAGTGGGGAAAGGCAGCCCTCGGCTGCACCAGCACGCCGCTCCCTGCCACCCTTGCTCAAACACTCCTCATCTTCCCCGTCAAAAGCAGGGTGCACCGTCACTGCCCTGAGGCTGTGCGGAGTGACCCCTGAGTCCTCCGAAGCTTGCCCCAAAATCCCCTCCGGATCCTGCGAGGGGAACCAGGTAAACGCATCCTGTTACTGGGCAAGAAACGGTATTTTCAGTCCGAGCCCTTGCGTTAGGGCTGTATTATTAGTCCGCCCCAGAGGATGCCCGAGGAGAGCCCCGGGCCGCCGATGCCGTCCGAGCGACGTGTGCCTGTCCAGCCAGCCGCCCTTCCTGACTGTGAAGGAAAACTTGTGGTGGTGGGTTTGCTTCAGTTTCCCTAACCCTGCAGCTGGTTTTTCCTCCACGAAAGGGCGGGAGGCAGCCTGCCCTCGCACCCCGCTGCCTCCCCGTACCACCCAAAAAAATCCTCCTGCGTTATGTCCATAGCCTACAATGCCAGATCTACTCCTGACCAAGGTCGGTGGGATGGATCAGTTCCTCGGTTTATTGTCACTGCTATGATGAAGAACAACTTTAAAATACCAGTTCCTGGTTATTTGCTTCTTCCTTTCTAAGCAGCAGGGTCGGCAGCGGCAGCCTGATGTGCCTGCTCCTCCCTACAGGCACCAGTGTGTGATGGGGACACCTGGGACTTGATTTTGGACGCACCAGGAAAAAGACCATTGTTAAATAACCTATGGGCTTTTGAAATTGCTTAGGAAACCATTTTGATTGGCAAGTCCAAGGAGAGTACATTACATATTACTGATTACTTTCCCTGGCTTGCAATAGATTGCTGATTATTTTTACTTTCTTATGCATCATGCATGTGAATTGCTCAGCAAGACAATGACAGACTGCCTTATGGCAATCGTGCTGACTATCTTTACATGACATATGGTTTCATGGCCATCAAACTACCAAAACATCGTCACTCATTCTCAGGACAGGACTGTCAAGCACAATGACCACCTGGTTACCCTGGATTTCATTGGGAGGATTTTTAGATTAATCCATTACTGTGATCACTCATGTTAAAATGTTATACAAGGAATATACATTTGCGGCTATCACTTTCTTTACCAGTTACAGTGCTTTTTAAATATTAAGGTATTGCATGAGCAATTGAGGATACAGAGCACACACATTGCCTAGTGTCTTCCAGGAGAGATGAAACAGATAACTCAGAGGGAAGAGCTAATTCAATGTCGGAGGAGCCGGGGTCACATTCAGGCAGAGCAGCATTTCTGTACCCGAGCAGAGGTGTCCTGCCCTGCCCTGCCCACAGCGCTCAGGACAGCGTCTCCTCCAGGAGGGAGGATGCTCACAGTGGCAGGTAGCTCCAAGTAACTGCGTGGGGCTCTAGTATATCATAGAGGGTTTGCAAACCTGTGCTCACCACCAGAGTGGGGGAAGTGCTGAGGAAAAAACACCCAAACCCAACCATTTTGGTTTTGTTAACACTTCTGAACTCCCTGCTAGTTTTGATTTCTGCCGATGTCCTAGTTGATGGGATTAGCAAGATCAATGACCAAAATATTTCAAGAGCCACTTCCCAGAAATATGCATGTTAAAAGAAATTACAAATTCCTACATTTCACTTTGTGCTAGAAAAGCGATGCTGTGCAGAGAGCCGGAGAAACCATACTTACGCACCTACCTGCTTCACACATGAGAGGGAGGTGCTCCCGCCACACTATGGCACAGGAGTTAGGACCAAACACACACCAGCGTGCTGAAGAAAATGCCCCTCTATTCTTAAAAGATTGTGTACAGAAACTAATACAAGAAGTTATTCATTTTAATATATTTAGCTAGCAGCTTTAGTCCCCAAACAGTAAAACATCATCCCTCAAAGAGAGATGAAGGAGTAAGCTGAGACTCAGAAGGAAGACTCTTATCTTTGATTTTACACTGATGAAGATAAGCAACGCTACCAGCTTATTGTACCAGGTTTCTGGCAATGGGCTGCACGTACTCGGGGAAGAACCAGGCCGTTCCTCCCCCCTTGCAGGAACTGCCCCCAGACTTTACGTCCTGCCTTACTCACACGCTTTTGCAAGTTGCATCCAACATCACTCAGATGTCAGGGAAAAAAACAAAGGGCGGGGGAAGAGTCTCTGCACACCAGAACTCCAGGTGCCTGGCACGCCGGGAGGGGGAGCGGGCAGGAAAGCCCCCGCGGAGGGTCCCCGCATCACCTCAGGTGCTGCCCAGGGAAGGAGCTGCAGGAGCCCCTCGACAGGGTGGAGTGTGCCTGCAGCCAGCCAGACGTCCCCAAAACAGTGTTTGGAGACATTTGTCTCAATTCCCGCTGGCGATATAGGTCAGCCATGTCCCGGTCCCTTCGTATTTGCTGTTCACTAACATGTGTGCCCGGTCCTGCTCGTGCAAATATTAGAGGAAAGTTGCGGTTGGTGCTAATGTCCACTGTCACTGGCAAACAAAGGTGTACATGATTGCACACCTGTAACTTGTTCTATAGAACCAGCACTTCTGGTATCTTTACTAATGGTTTTAGCCTTTCAGGCAGGAGACAGAGAAAATAATATATAGCTGAGGTGAGCTGTCAAGTACCTCAAATATTAAATAATTATTTTGAACAGGCTTCGAACCCCCTGCCCCGCCAGTTGAGCACATACAGAAGTATATATTTACAAAACTCTGGATCCATCCATGCATTAATGAGGCTGGGAATGAAAGGTTGAACTCTCCTGCTAATGTATTCATGGTGGGGCCACCATCCTCAGCACGCAGGACACCTCGAGCAAATGGCCGGGGTCTGCCCCACCGGCAGGGCTGGGGGCCCCCCCGCTCCACAGCCACCCTGCCAGCAGGGCTGCAAATGGTGTTTTGGGGTACCCCCTGCAGCTGGAGTGCCGGGAAGGAAAGATGGGGACCGGGATGTGCAGAGGGCAGAAGGGCAGAGGACAGCTGGTGGCTGCAAAGGTGTGCAGGGAGGGTCCTGGGCACAGGGGGAAGGTTTCCCCCCTGGGGAGTCTAACAGGCGGCTGCGGGAAGGGTTGGGGCAAGGTGGGACAGGGTGGGAATAGCCCAGGAAAGTATTGCAGTGGGTGGGATGGAGAGGTGGGGAGCAGGGTCCACCCCATCTTCCAGAAGCTGTACACATTTGCTAAAATTTAGCGTAGAGAAAAAAGAAAAAAATCGTCCTAGGTGTCCTTGTTGTTGCAATGTTGTTTCTTTTCTAAATTTACTCCTTCAATAATTCTGAAAGTAATTTCTCTCATATTCTGTTGTATGAATTCTACCCTATTTTGAAGTGATTCTAAGTGATTACTTTTTTCTGCAATTTTCTTGCAATTTGGGACACTTTTGATAATAATTTGAGCTCAAGATTGCTGAAATGTCAAAATCCCCTGCAGAAGGTAACTTTCCCCCTCTAGGAACCTCTGCTGGTCGGGACGAGGAAAGGCTAGCCCTTACACAGTAGAAACACGAGACGATTAGACCCTGGGTAATGCTTTAGCTGGGGGAAGAGGAAGGGTACCCTCGCAGGGGTGTTACCACAAGATAGTTGGCCTGCAAGGACACAGGAAAGTTATGTGCTTTGTATTTCTTTGGGTTTAGTCAGGTATAAAGGAAAGAATTCACGAAGCTTAAACAAAAGGCTGCTGTAAATCTGTTTGCACGAGCAGAAGTGTACCATGTATTTGGTGTCTGGGACCTACAGGAATAAAGTATATTCGGTGCATTAATGCCACACTTGGGATTCCTCACTTCTCCTTACTCTCACAGCAGTACATATAACCTATTTGTACAAATTTCTACATGACAGGTGGTCAGTGAAGCTTTCTAGCTCACAACACACAGTAACACAGGTGCCTGTCCTGACTGAGTTCATGGCTCAAGGTTTGCACTTGAAGTACCCCAACAGACCTAGTCACTGTTTGTCCACTGCTTGGTTTTGTTTTTATCTTCCAAACTTTCTTTCATGGCTCCCTATGTAAAAAAAGGAAATCTCAGGTTTGCGTCAAGAAAAGGAAGAAAACAAGCAATGTGCTATGGACTGGACAAAGAAGCTACCAACCAACCCATTTTGCACTGGTACTGCCAGGCGTTGCAAAAGCTGCTTTCACTTCACCGCAGCATTGCTGCTTCCCTCCGGACAGATCTCCTCTTCGATGCAGAGGAGTCCGTTGGAAAGTTGGAGTCTTTCCTTCCGAAACTCAGAATCAGCAAAACACCCCACCGGGGCTGCTGTTGTCAGTGCGCTCGTACTTGCGAAGCGCTGTCTATCGAGGCTGGTTTTCTTCCGAGAGAAGTGCAAAGAACACAAATGACCTCTGCCATCGCTGCCCGCCGCAGGTAGCACTTCTTTAGCAGGCACATCTGTCTCTTCCCGCAGAGCTGAGCCGGGTATCCCCGTACCCATCCCCTGCTGCTCGCAGCCTTTTCACCATCCCCGACCCAGTGAACCAAACCCCACGAGACCTGCTGACCCCAGACCTGTCCCTGCACAGTCCCAGGGACATGTGCCCAGGCACGGCGAGGCTGCCCGAGAAAGGCGCGGGAAACGATGCTCTTTGGGACCACGAGGAGGAGGAGGAGGAGGAGGCCGACCTGGGATGCGGGTGAGGGGCGAGGGTGGCGAGGTCTAGGGTCTGCTGGGAGGTCCGGGGAGCATGCAGGGGCATCAGAGCCACTGGAGGATGTCCGGAGGGTCCCCGTGCCCCATGGGGAGCTGGGGTCCGGGGTCATCCCCGCACCGTGGCGACGGCTCCAAGCATCCCAGCGCTTTGCCGACAACTTGACAAATTTAGTTTAACTATTTTGATGTAATAATGTAATTAGGTAAAAGGGTTCAGCAACCGATTGCGTTTCACTGATTTCAACCATCTGCTTCAACATTTGTTCTTATGTGTACCAGATTTCAGAGTGTCTTTGCTCTAATAGTAATTAATGAAACTGTTAATAAGCTACATATATCATATTATGCTGCAATAATTTATCAAAGGATAATGTTATGAGACAAATTATATATAACAATTATAGAAAATGGCTTACATTACTAAATGTTGCACACTGCTAACTAGTTTCTTTACTCTTCTCTTCTTAATGAATTCCCTAATTAATTTAATGCATACTTTATGCATAATTTGAAATTTAAAAACATTGCTGGGTCAGGTTTTAACCATCCTCTTTTACATGCTGTCTGCTTCTACAAGACACATATTAGCAAAACATGACCTCTATGCAAATTACCGAGCCCCGCTGCTATTTCCATTCCCAATCCCCGTGAACGCGCTCCGGCGCGCTCCCCCTCGCCCGTGGGTGCCCTGGCCACCCTCGCCGGACTCCTCGCGCCCCTCGTGTTGCAGCGCACGTAACGGCGACGTACGTACCCTAACGGCGGCGTACTTCATGAGAGCCACAGCGAATCTAGGTCACTATTTATAACAAAAAATAAACATCAATAGCTATTCTAATCTTTTATTACATAACCAGCTCCATTTTGGGGAGAGCTGCTCTCAATCATACTTTGCGCAAACAGCCATCTAAAAATAGAGCTTTGCCGCCATCATGCACTGAAAATCACCCCCCTCCTGAATAATGAGGTCTGCTTAAAAATCTAGAAACCCTGCAAAATATATTTCTCAATCTTCAGATTTTTAAGTGTCCAACACAATTGCCCGATATTTCCCTGTTTTCTACACCTACAGCTTCATGGTTTTCCTGCAGAACACAACCATAAACTTTTCTTTCAAAGCCAAGGTTTCCATTCTCATCTGACTGTATAATTGCTGTGTGTGGAGACTTCAAGAAAATCACCAAATACCACTGGCAGTACAGATGAACTACCAGGGGATTCTAAATTCAGTGTTTCCTAAGTTTTTACAGACTGAATTTCCATAATAAGAGAAATAAGATATCCCACCACGGAGGTTACAGTTAGTGATGTACGGACCAGACTGTTCACGATACGCACAGTGAAGGTGAAACTCCTCTCTCTTGACAGTTACATGAGAACTGAGTCTTAATTCAAGTTTTGAGGCTTATATGTGATTTGCCAACACCCTGTAGGACTCATCTGTGTTTACACAGTACACATACCTACTACTTCATTATATTAAAAACTTATATCTGGAAAGCGATTCAATGCAAAACTGTGGATCGCACTGAGGAGCAGGCTCTCAGCAATGTGGATGGCAGATGTTTGTTTCTGCAGCACAAACATTTGCTGACACACAAATAATCGACTCTGCACCTCACTGCAGGGCTAGTGGTGCTGGCCGAAGGCTGCAATGTCCGAGACCTTCTGCAGTGCTGCATGTAAACACAACCTCACCTCTAGCATCAAATGGACAAAAAAAATTCTTCCCAGCAGTAATAAATACCTGCTAAGTAGAATTAAGGTTTCATTTGGAAGGGACTGCATTATTAACCAAGACTCCAGAAAGTGATCAAACGAGCTATGGTCGCAGGCTGCCTGGGCTGTGCCTGGCCAGTGTCCCAGTGTCTCCGAAGGAAGGGTGCCCAGCATCCGTGCATCCATGCCCACAGCTCACAGATTCCCGCTGCATGAGTCACTGCCTGGAGCAGCCCAGCGGCTGGCAAGGAAAGCAGCAGAAAACCAAGCAAAACAAATAGCTCCCCGACCAGAGGAACATGCGGTTGTCTGCACCTTCATGTTCCCTGGTGCCAGGTACCCTTGCGGAACAGGGCAAAGGTCTGGGGAAGTGCATCGTGCAGCTGAGCCCCTGTCACAGCCCACCAGTGTGGATTCTCTGATGGCTAACATAGCAGCTGAGCATTCTCGCTCAGTGGGGTGCTGAGCTGGGGCTTTCTTTCCTCCACTTGGGTAGTTAATGTCCTCAAGTCATGTATCTTTTGTCAAATTCAATTAAAGTTAATTAGCAGATTCAAAAGCCAGCAGGACCTCAGAGAGGACACAGAGAGAGAAAGAGAGAGATTTATCATATCACCCTTACTTAATATAATTAACGTCTTACGGAACTTAGTATCTTAATGAACAAATCATTCACAAATAATTCACTACTATTCTAGTGGTTTATTAACATTTGGTAGGTATGGTTGAAAGGAAAACATGACTTCATAGTTGGGAACGTGTACAAAAGTACGATGTGAACTAGATGGAAAGAGCCAGCATGCTCAGACAGCTGTAATGTTTGAGATGCCCAAGCTCCTGGGACGGAGAAGGGAAGGACCTGCCCCAGGGACCTGCTGAGAAGCTCTCACTGCTCTGGACGTGCCAGCTGGGCACAGCCCTGCCCACAAGGACTCGAGCACCTCACCAGGAAAGTCGCAGCTGAGACCAGTGTTTTGTGGGCAGAAGTCCTCTCCTAACTCCTACCACAGCCACAAACTGTCCCAGCTGCAGGGCAATGGGCCCAAAGACATTTTAACCACCTCAATACGATGGACACCTTGATGCCTGCAACGCATGGAGGCATCCTGGACTGCTAACCTGCAAGAGCCCATGCAGATGTTCTCTCTGAAAGTCTCTTCTCCGCTCCCCCCCCCCCCAGTTGTTTTTCCATCAGGATTTCCCGGTTTGTATCTTTTCCCTTCATTATGGATCATTTGCTATATTTTGCCTGAACATCATGCCAGGCTGCAGAAAGCTTGGTGCTCTTGTGCTCAGGAGGGAAGCATTAAAGTTAGTGAAAAGTCAAATAAGAAAGATCTAAACTACTGAGATGTTTCATTTAAAATAGCTTCTGTTACTGTGGGCAGCCCTCAAGAACTCAGCGATGGAGCAGCCTGAGCTACCGCAGCCAGGGGCTGCAGGGACGCGGCTCGGCTCTCAGACCTGGCACCATGGGGTCGTCACCCCTCTGGGGTCACAAAACCGAGCAGTCGCACCTCAGCAGTGTGTACGGCCATTCTTCCAGCAAAACGTGGCTGTGCACACAGCTGCAATGACAGCAAGAAAAGGTATCCTGGTCTTTTGGCAGGTTGCTACAAGTTAAATATCTATCTATTCTAGCGTCACCACTGCTATATTCTTAGGTTACATTTTATACATATACACACAAATACATTTACCAATTTCTGAGTAAGATCCTTAATCTTTAGGTCTTTCCTTCTTCTGTCTGCATTCACGCTTAAATATGTCTACTTTGCTGTTGTCCCCTTCTGTGTGCAGAACAGGTTTCTTTAAACAAATGTCAACATGATTTGCTTAATGCAGTGGCTGTGTCCATATCCATGCTGGTTGCCCATGAAGAGTACACTGTGGTGCTGTATGATGGAGAAGTAATTAAGTAACCAAGTAATTAAGATATAGCAGATCCTCCCTTGTCGCAAGAGGAGGAGCTTGACAGCTTTTTGTGTTACCCGTTTGTATTATTTTCTGCTATTTTCAGCCAAAAAGGGCCCTTGTATTCTGCATGGTAGGATCAACCACACATGTCTAATCTTGCCCTTTGTGGACCACTGTGGTGTCTTCGACATCTGCATGGTGTCCTATGCTCCAGAGAAGAAATACAATTTATCAAGCCATCCAGCCAGGCTTTAGACTTCTCTTTGGACAATATTTTTTTTACATTACTAAAATATTATATGGAGACCCAGAGTGAGTTATTATAATGTTACATCATCTCTGGGACGCTTCTGGCTGGACAAAATGTTGAGTTTTCATCTTCAAGTCAGCTCGCTTCTGTGCTTTTCCATCTGACACTTCAGATTATTTTAATGATGGAGTAGCCTTGATTAAATTAATTCCTCCCTACAAAAGCAGCTGTCTTGTGTCAAGGAATCTGTTCAACTATCTGGAACATTTATACTTGCCAGGGAGGAGAGCCAAAGCACAGAGTTAGCAGAGGGAATGCCTGACCATACCAAAACAGCAACGACTTTGTCATAACTCATAAGCACGAAGACGAAGCTTCGAGGAACATCTTGGGTCTCACTCTCTGCCCCACGCAGGGCTGCACCCTGCCGGGGATGTGCCCGGCTATTAGGAAAAAGGTTGGCTGGCCTTTCCCATCTGCAGAAGAAGGTGCTTCCCTGCAGCTCCCGGGGACCGAGGTCGCGGGGGGGGTCAGTGCTCACTGGCGAGCACCGCCGGGTCCCCACACACAGCTGCAGCTGAGACACGCTGCGCTCCTGGGCTGGCTCCCGGGGGGTTCGCCCGGACCAAACACCCAAAGTGCGGCCCTTGGCCGCGATGGCCGAGTCCCAGCAGTGGGGACCCTGGCCATGCTGGGACGGTGCGCTGGAGCGGGACGCTGAGCGCTCCCACTGCTGGGCGAGACGGCCAGGAATGGCAAAGGAAGAAACCAAAATAAGAATGAAAAAACAGTGCCAGCATAGTGAATGAACCCACAGTTTGTGGTTTATCTTAAACTTTTTATTTTTAAACCAAAGGTACTATTTAAGTTTAAGCTTGACTCCAAGATTCCTTACTCTCAAACAGCTACTCATTTCTTTCCCCTTCTAGCAGTCCTTTTGCAAACTTAGCCTTCACTCCCTCTTACTGAAAGGCCTTAAACATGCACCATCCACACACACAAACCCTGCTGAAATCAGAACTGCCTGCCACGTCTGAGGGGAGTTTGCTTTACAAAGAAAAGCCTTGGAAAAACAACTGAATTGCCATTACTTTTGTTTTCGATCTCACGATATAACCCGAGGCTGGACTTTGAAATTACTATTTTTTTGAAGTATGAATGTAATTTTTTTCCATTCATTTTTTTCCTTTAACTATTTGTATGCACTGCAGTGGGTTGGAGCCCTTTATTTAAAAAAATCTCCTGCTTTGTGAGTTGGGATACCGTGCATTGCCTTTATACTTATTAATACCAGAGTTTAGGAGAGCTATAAAATACTGACCAGCTCAGGCTTTTTCCTCTTTCACTTCGGTGCCTGTATCCTGAGTTTTCACAACTGATGCCCACACATTACAACTGATCTTACAGCTCTTTAACCTGACCATGTCTACAGGTGCAACGGACACCACACCGACTGCGCACCATTGTCCCCACTCACAGCCTGCACAGCGTTCACTAACAGAGGGACGCTGCTTGACGGGGACCCTGGCACGGGGAATCGACGCTCCCGGACAGGGCAGTGGGCCGGTGCCTGCTGGTGACGGGATCTCCGCTGCAAGGCTCCTGGCAGCGGTGGGACGGCAGAGACTCCCCGCGCCGTGGTTCTGCTCAGTCACAGGGGTCTTGTGTGACTGTCCCAGCGCCCGGAGCTCACAGCGACTGACACACCTCCACCCAGCGCAGAACATCTCCCAGATGTCCAAACCCCAACACAGAGCTCACGGCGACTGACGCACCTCCACCCAGCGTGGAACATCTCCCAGATGTCCAAACCCCGCGCGGGCCACCCTACACGACCACGTCTGCAGGAAAAGCATCTGGTGCCGACTCACACCGGGTTTTGCCCACGCACACAGCCTGCCACCCCGACACCAGGGGACACCGGGGGTCACCGCGCCCAGGTGTTAACCCACAACCACAGCCGTACGCCCCGGCCAGGCGCAGCGGGGCTGCCCTGGGGGTCTTTCTAGCACTCCCGCAAAGCCCACCTGAAGCAGGGCCCTTGCCTGGTCCCCGCAGGCGGCCCCA